>NC_084613.1:76307818-76391081 GCF_033978795.1 Nerophis ophidion
CTTATGTTCTCAATATGCGTGTTTTCGTAGTTTGACTGTCTGGATTATATGAAAAAGTGGCTGATATTAACTGGTGAAAAAAATGATCACATTAATTCTGTGTCACTTACAGTATGTTCTCAATATGCGTGTTCTCTTGTATGAGCCAATGTACCGTGGGGTTTGACTTTGTGGATTATTTAAAAAAAGTCTATTCACGAGCAGGGCAACCCGCGAAACAGGCTTGTAAGGATGAAAAAGTATTTTTGTGTTTTTTCCTGACCCAACGTATATTTTGCTCTACCCCGGTATTGAGCACTGTATTACCGATTAACCAGAGAAACCTTGACTATGTATGTATTTATATATATATATATATATATATATATATATATATATACATATATATTATATATATATATATATATATATATGTCTTGATTGGATTATCCAGAGAATAGTGCTCGATACCGTGGTAAAGCGCCTATATGTATGTGTGGGAAAAATCACAAGACTACTTCATCTCTACAGAACTGTTTCATGAGGGGTTCCCTCAATCATCAGGAGATTTTAATGGAAGCATTCACACACAATGGTTTATATAGGGTGGGTACAGGCAGGCGTAGGGGCGTGGTAATTGGCTCATGTGTTACCTAGGAGGTGTTTCCGTCTGCGGCGGCATGTTGAAATGATTTCAGTGCGCTTGTTGGGGGATGACAGGTCTGGATGATATATAATAAACAGTTTCTCTTTTAAGCACAGGTTGCATCTTTTATTACCACTGTTGTAAGGTGTGCTGGATGTAAGAATTTGCCATGTTATTGAATATTGAATAATGTTGAATATTCAATCACAGTTATATATATATATATATATATATATATATATATATATATATATAGTGAATGTTTTGCAGGTTTTCTAAACCCGCGAAACAGGCTTGTAGGGATAATATAGCCTCTTTGTTTTTCTGACCTAACGTGTGTGTGTATATATATATATATATGTGTGTGGGGAAAAATCACAAGACTACTTTATCTCTACAGAACTGTTTCATGAGGGGTTCCCTCAATCATCAGGAGATTGAGGGAACCCCTCATGAAACAGTTCTGTAGAGATGAAGTAGTCATCTGATTTTTCCCCACACACATATTGCGCTCTAACACGGTATTGAGCACTATTCTCTGGATAATCCAATTAAGATATATATATATATATATATATATATATATATATATATATATATATATATATATATACATACATGTGTGTATATATTTATACATACATGTGTGTGTGTGTATATAAGTATACATATATATTTATTAGTGTATATATATATATATATATATATATATATATATATATATATATACTGTATATGTATACATAAATGGATGGATATACCAGCCCCCGGAGCCATTTTTTGTCTCTCAATTAGCCCCCCCCCCCCCGAGTCAAAATAATTGCCCAGGCCTGTCATAAAGACTACAGCTGCGAAACATTTTTTGCCGGCCCTCTGGTTAGAAAACACTGCACTAACTGACACGGACTGATTTGAATTGGGATTCTTTGACTTTTTGGATGTCTGAGCTCTGACTGCATGCTTTAAAACTCGACATAAAGCTAAGTTCTGAGAGTTGACGGCCAACGTTGTGTGTTCGAGTCCTCACTGAGTCCTAAGGATGCCTTTGATGCGGCCCATACGCGTTTCAGTCGCACTGACGGACGCCCGATGAGTTTGGACGTGGGAATCAGGACCGATCGCAGCTCAATTCCCACGTCGGATGCCCCGGCCTGGAGCGGCGTTCCAGTTCCTGCGTGTTCCGGAATAGCGGGATGACGGCACGTTGACGCAGATAGCGACACACGTGGCCGACACACTGCAGGCCAGCGGCGGCGTGAGACAGTCCAGGTCGGGCGGGTGACAGTGTGCAGCCGCTCTCCTGCCTCATTTATCTGCCATGGCGGAGGACAGAATGCAATTTCCTGCGAGTGGGGATTTGGGGTGAGGGAGGGGGGGGGGGGGGGGGGGGTTGTTGTTGATGGTGGTGGTGGGGGGGCGAGGGAGGGGGGGCGGCGTGCAAAGAACTTCAAAGGCCCCTGAAAGCTATCAGGAACTTGAGCACTGCCAGCGCTGCGTGCCAACTCGCCACCGCTCGCTCCAGCCTGCGGTTGCACCCCAGATGTCGGCCTGCACATACGATGCCTGCCCCCCCCCCTCGGAGTAAAAATACACCTCCATTTAGAGGCTCAAAACACCTCAGAGCGGCCATTAGCCCGCTCGCGGCGCGGAGCGGAAGGTCACAGTTTATCAGCCCCGCTCGCCGCCCCGACACCGACACCCGCCCGCTCCGTCCTTCCCAGCCTCCAGCCGCTCGCTATCAGCAGAGGTGAGCGTGCGGGGCAGAGCGGGGAGGTTGGATTAGGACCATTTGGCGGCGTGCGTGTGCGAGTCCTCCTGTAATGGAACTTCTTAAATGAGAAGCAGCTTGGCCCAGTATGCCGCCGCCATGATGTTCGCACGTATAAGCGCCGCACGTGTTCCGCGCCTCGTCTCACTCCAAAAAAAGTGTTAAACCTTCTTTCCACTTTATACTCAACGCAGTTTTGGAACCTAAGGGAAGGTTTTCATGTAACGCGACACGCAGAGGAGGAAGGATGAGAAGGTTATACGACAGGAAGTTATAAAGCAAAGTTTTGTCCCGCTCCTGACTTCTTTTTGATGTGGCGTGAAACAGGAGACGGTCACCCAGCGTACGGTAAATCCACCTTTACATCATCGTTAGGCAGACGTCGACAAGAAATGTTGCATTTGCAGAGATGGTCATGCTTCAATTCTGCATGAATGGAGCTTTTGTTACAGGCAGAAGCCGAGATGCAAGGCGGAGTTGTTTGCAAGACACAAACGTCTCTACTAAGTTAATAATAATAATAATGATAGTAATAATATTAATAATAATAATAATAATAAGTTATCTAGTTTTCCACAAGATTTGGCTTTTACCTGATGTTATTTTTTTGAAGTCATTTGTATTTTACTTTTTATGCTATTAGTTATACAAGATTTTATTTAGTTATATTTATTTATTTATTTACTGTACATATATATACATCTATATATATACACACACACATATATATTAATATATATATATATATATATATATATATATATATATATATATATATATATAACTGTAAATATGTAGATATATACACGCACAGACACGCACGCACACACACACACACACACACACACACACACACACACACACACACACACACACACACACACACACACACACACACACACACACACACACACACACACACACACACACACACACACACACACACACACACACATCCATCCATCCATCCATCCATTTTCTAGGCAAAGATATATATATATATATATATATCCATCCATCCATCCATTTCTACCGCTTATTCCCTTTTGGGGTCGCGGGGGGCGCTGGCGCCTATCTCAGCTACATTCGGGCGGAAGGCGGGGTACACCCTGGACAAGTCACCACCTCATCTCAGGGCCAACACACATAGAGAGACAACCCTCACACTCACATTCTCACACTAGGGCCAATTAAGAGTTGCCAATCAACCTATACACACACAGATATATATATATATATATATATATATATATATATATATATATATATATATATATATATATATATATATATATATATATATATATATATATACACACACACACACATATATATATATATACATATATATACATATATATATATATATATATATATACACACACACATATATACATATATATATATATATACACACATATATATCCATCCATCCATTTCCTACCACTTATTCCCTTTGGGGTCGTGTATATATATATATATATATATATATATATATATATATATATATATATATATATATATATATATATATATATATATATATATATAGTGCTCAATACCAGGGTAGAACGGAATATACGTTATCTCAGGAAAAAAACACAAGAGGCTAAAAAACTGATTTGTTCTTTAGATTCCATCCATCCATTTTCTACCGCTTGTCCCTTTTAGGGTCGCCGGTGGGTCGCTGGAGCCTATCTCAGCTGCATTCGGGCGGAAGGCGTCGTACACTCTGGACAAGTCGCCACCTCATCGCAGGGCCAACACAGATAGACAGACAACATTCACACTCACATTCAAACACTAGGGTCGATTTAGTGTTGCCAATCAACCTATCCCCAGGTGCATGTCTTTGGAAGTGGGAGGAAGCCGGAGTACCCGGAGGGAACCCACGCAACATGTAAACTCCAAACAGAAAGATCCCGAGTCCGAAATTGAACACAGGACTACTCAGGACCTTCGTACTGTGAGGCAGACGCACTAACCTGTCTTCCACCGTGCTGCCCTGTTTTGTTCTTTAATTACCCATACCTAAAATTAGTTTTAGGGCGGTATAGCCTGGTTGGTAGCGTGGCCGTGCCAGCAACTTGAGGGTTCCAGGTTCGATCCATGCTCCCGCCATCCTAGTCACTGCTGTTGTGTCCTTGGACACTATACCCACTAGAGATGCGCGGTTTGCGGTCTCATCCGCGGAGTCCGCGGATAAACCGCGGGTTGGGCGGGTGACATGACGAAAAAATTGATTTTAAATAGATTCGGGCGGGTAGCGGTTGAACCATTTGGAAATATATGATATACATGGTTCAGAGATCGGTCATTTTTACAGTTTAAAAGGCCATTTTGGACCCGTGTCACAAAGCGAAGAAGACATTAGTTTACGTTGACATTCTCAAGTATGTCTGCCGGCAGTTGCCCAGTTAATAAGTATTAGGGCGTGCTAGGAAGCCTTTGCCTCTGACGCCTTCTACAACATGTACGATCTACTTGCCAGTCCAGCAATATGTTGTGTATGGCTTCCACTGACACACACACACGACTGCAAGGCCCACTGGGTGATACAGAGTACACTGATGGTTGTGATATAAACAATTTTAGCACTCTTACTAATATGCGCCACGCTGTGAAGCCACACCAAACAAGAATGACAAACACAACATAAACGCAACACAACAAATACTCATAATCCTTTGTATCCATGACACTCCTGACTATATTATACACCCCACTAGCAGCAAACCCCCCCTCTCCCTCCCCCTGTCGGTAAGGTGGGCGGGGTTGGGGGCGCGGGGGTGTAAAGTATATTCAGGTCCTGTCATGGATGCAAAGGACTCTGGGTATTTGTTGTGTTGCGTTTATGTTGTGTTACTGTGAGGATGTTCTCCCAAAATGTGTTTGTCATTCTTGTTTGCTGTGGCTTCACAGCGTGGCACATATTAGTAAGAGTGTTAAAATTGTTTTTATCACAACCATTAGTGTACTCTGTGTCACCCAGTATTTCCTTCAATCTTGTTCGTGTGTTTGCATAAGCTGCATACAGCATGTTGCTGGACTGGCAAGTGGTTCGTACCTGTTGTTGAAGGTGTCAAAGGCAATGGACTCACAGCACGCCCTATTTCCCGTTATCTGGAATGATCACCATCGGATATTCGCGAGAATGTTAGCGGCTCCCATTGCCTTCTTTACTTTGTGACACGGGTCAAACTAGCTCATTTAGTGGTAAAGGTCACCGACTCAGGATATATAACAACGGGCGGGCAGTTGCGGTTCTGATAAAATGTTGGTTCGGGCGGATGGCGGGTGGATGATGACTTTAATGATGCGGTTGCGGATTATATAATTGCCTATCCGCACATCTCTAATACCCACCTTCTCCCAGTGTCACTCACGCTGGTTCAAATCTAACTTTGATATTGGGTTTCACTATGTAAAAGCCCTTTGAGTCACTCGAGAAAAGCGCTATATAAATATAATTCACACAATTCACACACAGTTTAGCAGGTAAAAAAAACAAAAAAACATATTTATTTTTGTCAAGCTGCTGCCCCTCCTCGAATGAGTGAGTGGATAAGTTGTATTTTTCTGCCAGTTTCTTTCCATGAAGCATAGATTGAGTAGGTCATGTGTTGACATGCATGGCGCCAGCTGTGTTTCTTTGTGTTGTTATTGTTGCCATGGCTGTACGGAATACACATTTCTACAGCTGGTTAAACAAATGCAAACGGCCGACCTCTGCACGCGCGCGGTGACCACTGACGACTGGGCCTCGGAAAAAAAAAATAAAAAATTAAAAAAATAACCTCGACACAGCTGCACGGACCAGAACCTCATCGACCTGCACGCACCCGTACGTTCAGTGTAATGCACGGAATGCTTTTTCACCCCCAGAAAAGGCCTTTTTTTTTAACCTCCATTTGCTGGCTTCCGCTTTTCTCTCCAGTTTTCTATCCCGAGAAGGCCCTCGCTTCGTCTTTCAGTACCAGCTCTTAGGGGGACAGTTCACCCGTTTAGTTGAAAGACTGTAGTCGGGCCGGAGGAGGCAGACACTCCGGGTGGGATATCTTATCACCGCCATCAGAAAATGCCTTGTCGGCAGCCATTCATTGTGCTGGGGGAAAATTAACCAAACTGCTAACCCCCCGCCACTCTCTCCCTTAGACAGATAACAGCAGACCACAGCAGGGGTCCCCTTTCCCCACCCGTCTGTCACCCCTAGCAATACCGTCTCCCACTACTCTATTCCCTCAACCGGTTTTATTGGATAGGAAACCGAAAAAAAGCAAGCCTCAGTGTGGGAAGCCGCTTGTTATCTGAGAGTCTTGGGAATCCCAAAGCTCGGCAGAGGCTTCACTCAGCACTCTAATGAAAGCGGGACAATTTGGACGCATTCATCGCGTCCCCGTCCCCCCCTTTCACAGCGCAGGTACGCCCTTCGCATCCATTCGGCCCCAAAGTCCCAGTCCATTGCCCCGTTCTTCCTCACCTGTGCCATCTTTTTTTGGAGCAGGAGCATAACAATCCTGCAAAGGTCTTTTGTTTTGAGAAAATAACAACATATCCAGACGGTAAGGTTCTGGTCTGATTGATTGACTGATTGATTTAAACATTTATTTGTAGATTACACAGTAACAATTGACCACTAAAAAGAACAAGCAGTATGAAAATCAACACAAATGGAGACACGTTTGCAAACACCAATGACATTGAATAGTCTACGAAAAACACTAAAATGGCGCTGTACAAGTAAACGGTTTTACTTGTAAAGCGCCTTTTTACCCCTTTTTCAATCAATGTTTATTTATATAGCCCCAAATCACAAATGTCTCAAAGGACTGCACAAATCATTACGACTACAACATCCTCGGAAGAACCCACAAAAGGGCAAGGAAAACTCACACCCAGTGGGCAGGGAGAATTCACATTCAGTGGGACGCCAGCGACAATGCTGACTATGAGAAACCTTGGAGAGGACCTCAAATGTGGGCAACCCCCCCCCCTCTAGGGGACCGAAAGCAATGGATGTCGAGCGGGTCTAACATGATACTGTGAAAGTTCAATCCATAGTGGCTCCAAGACAGCAGTGAGAGTCCCGTCCACAGGAAACCATCTCAAGCGGATCAGCAGCGTAGAGATGTCCCCAACCGATACAGGCGAGCGGTCCATCCTGGGTCTCGACTCTGGACAGTCAGTACTTCATCCATGGTCATCGGACCGGACCCCCTCCACAAGGGAGGGGGGGACATAGGAGAAAGAAAAGAAGCGGCAGATCAACTGGTCTAAAAAGGAGGTCTATTTAAAGGCTAGAGTATACAGATGAGTTTTAAGATGAGACTTAAATGCTTCTACTGAGGTAGCATCTCGAACTGTTACCGGGAGGGCATTTTTTAAGGAACCCAAAGCGCTTTGACAGTATTTCCAGATTCACCCATTCACACACACATTCACACACTGATGGCGGGAGCTGCCATGCAAGGCGCTCACAAGGAGCCGTCAGTATACTTGCCAACCCTCCCGGATTTTCCGGGAGAGTCCCGAAATTCAGCGCCTCTCCCGAAAACCTCCCGGAAGAAATTTTCTCCCGAAAATCTCCCAAAATTCAGTGGGGCTGGAGGCCACGCCCCCTCGAGCTCCAGCCTGTTTTCACGCCCGCTTTCCCACTATATAAACAGCTTGCCTGCCCAATCACGTCACGACATCTACGGATTTTAATAAAAAACTGCACACACAAGGAGACGAAGCAGAAGAACAGCCATGACGACGCCGTCTGTAATAGAGTGATTCCATGCTGTCTGTCGCCATCTCCTGGTGAATGTTGGCTATAGCGTTATGGGGTTGCTCTTTGATTGGCCAACGATTTATGTGGTGTTTTGCACCTGACGGCAAGTGACTCTCGCCAATACGCAAATGGCAGAACAAAGGTTACTCAAATAGTGAAAGGTAAGTGTCGTTGGTTTTATTTTAGTAACCAGCAAGCACAGTACAGTTAGTAGAACAACTACTATTACTGTGTATTTGATAGGTGCCGTCTGAAATTCAACTATTTATTTTATTTATATATATAATACAATAAATATATAGGTAGAATTCACTGAAAGTTAAGTATTTCATATATATATATATATATATATGAAATATAAATGAAATACTCGAGTTGGTGAATTATACTCCCCTCTTAACCACGACCCCCGCCCCAACCACGCCTCCACCCCCCCCACCTCCCGAAATTGGAGGTCTCAAGGTTGTCAAGTATGCCCATCAGGAGCAAGGGTGCACACACTGCTTCATTTTCTATCCTCCAATCAGTAAATGATAACTGCTGGTTCAATGTTAGGCTTAGGTTTTTGCAGATTTTCCGTATTTTTCCTCAAGGCTAAGGATTGATTCACACTGGTTTTCGCCTTTTGAAGGGTACTGGGAAAAACTGGAAAATTGATCTTGAAAAGCGCTTGAATTTGGCCATGGAAAAGGTGTACGGACCCTGAGGGAAGTAACAGGTCCCATATTTATAGTCTTTGGTATGATATTTAAACTAAATATTTGTTTTACTACTTGGAAAAAAAAAAATCAAATGAGGAAGCCAGGATTGTGCAGCCCTTTGAGACAGTTGTGATTTAGGGCTATAAAAATAAACATTGATTGATTGACTGAATAGTAACACCCAAATAAGTTTTTCAACTTGTTTAAGACGGGTTCCACGTAAATCAATTCATGGTCCAAACCGTTTTGAACACGCCGTTCCGCCCGATTGCAACTGGGATAGGCTCCAGCACCTATCACCCGCCACGGCAGAAGCGGTAGAAAATGGAAGGATGGATGGATACTACTAAACACAACTATGTAATCCCTGGGAATATAGTGAATAATAACCTGCAGACTGCGGATGAAACACGACAGGAAGAAGAATCCAAAAAATTGTAAAATTGTCTTTGCTGCGGAAAACTAATTGAGATAGAATTTTTTTTTTTTCCAAGGAGAGCGACAAAATTAGGCATACAGTTCCTTAAACCAGTTTTAGCTACCAACCACTCACAAAGGATTAAGGAGCTTTGCTTTGAATGTCAAACTTGAAGTGAAGTGAATTATATATTTACCAGAGGTACACCGACAGTAGATTTTTTTGACACTTTTTTGGGTCTGCAGATTGCCGGCAAAAATACTTCAACCAGAAGGCAAAACCATTCTATTTAACGAGGGTTGACACTATTTTCTGAGGTGCCTCTGAAGGCGTCATATCTGTTGACGAAGTACGCTGGGTCCTTCGAAATTTGTCTCATCTGAATATTGTTCTAAGTCAGTTAAGAGAGCCCCCAGCTGAGTCCTTCCCATTTATCGACTGCGAATGCTGGGCTTTCGGGAGAGTGCCACGCCTGAATTTGCGACACATATTGACTGGAGATCTTACCTTATTCAGCTGGGGTAGCCTCCAGCCAACCTGTGGTCCGTGTATCTGCAGACTATGTACAGTGGTTCCATTTGAATTTTGGTGACGGATTGACTGGCGATCGAACCTCCGCTGCCAATGATGATCACATGTTATTCGTTTGTTGTCCCTGCCCTCACTAAAATCACGATGGACAAATTTTCAAATCCTTTCTATTCAACAGTTCATTAAGAGTGAAAGATTCAAGTTTCCAGAACTGAACAAAGCCAAAGAGCTTGGCTAAGTTGCCCTTTGTTTGCCACATAGCTGAGGTTTACGGTCCTTCAGGTGAGTGACTCTGTATTCAGATTCTACCTGTGGAGCCGGGCCAAAAACGGGGGAGACCGTCTCATTGTAAGGTAAGACTTGTCCGCCGGGCATCCAGAAGCGGGGAGACAGAAGGCTCAACTCCCTTTGTGGTGAATACCTGACAGGTTAGGATGATGCAAGTACAAACCGCTCCCATCCACTTTCACCTGTGGCATTGTCCCAGGTAGAGTGGCGGTAGGGAGCCAGGCAGATGTTCCCATAGGGCATGATGTGTCTTTTGTAGCTCGATATCCCAGCGGGCTTTGGTGGCCTCCAGAGAGAGGTTAAATGAAGCCAGGGCTGTCTGACGGACAAAGGCCGCAGGTCAGCTTGTGGGCCTTTGATCCGCTCCTGCCCTCCTCAGACCACAGAACCAGACCTTTTTGTTTCCCCTCAGTCTTCTATCCCAGGGGCTACCTGCCCCCTGCCCCCCACCCCCAACCCTTTCTCTCAATCTGCCCCCGACATTGGAGTCACTTACAAAGCTCGTAGCGACTCCAGTCACCAGAGAGGGAGAGGTTTCAAAGACGAGGCAGCGGGGTTGGGGTCCCCAGTGAGGAGACGGGATACTCTGCACGGGTCTCCATACCTCGCCTGAACCCCACCAGCTGCACCCGGCGGTGTCCAACAAAGGGAGCGGACAACAGTGATGTGAAATGTGTTGAGATGTGTAACCTTTTACTTCCAAAAAAAGTGATTGATAATGTCAGGCAGACCCAAAAGTGTTTACATTGCTGTAACTTTTAGATTTCTCTGCCAAATTTGCAATTCCCCGGCAGATGTGGACAGTCAGAAATGGACTAGTCTTTTTCTCCAACCCAAACAATCAAGCAGAAGATTTGTCGGAGACATCGCCGTCTTACAAAAACGCAAGACACGTTTTCCTCGAAAAGAGGTCCGAGCGACATCCTTCAGCAAAACTCATGACAAAGTTGATAAAACGTAATTGATCAATTTCAGATTAATAATAATATTAATAAGGAATATTAATAATAATGGATTAGATTTATGCAACGCTTTTCGCAACAGGCAAAGCACTCCACAGAGAACTGAGAACCCATCATTCATTCACTCCACGTTTACGGTGGTGAGCTACATTTGTAGCCACTTGGCTGCCAATTTAAGCCCAAGGTCCCATCTACACTAAGGTTATCCAGGGTGAATCCCACCTAACCTTATCGTTGTCCACACACACTCAATCGTTATTTAAGACCTCCTCTGCCCCTCCGTCCACCGGCACAACGCGACCTAGTACGCATGCGCGGAAAATACACACGCCATAGTCACCTCCAGTGTTGCTTTGTGTGCAAGTTCTTAAAGGGGAACATTATCACCAGACCTATGTAAGCGTCAATATATACCTTGATGGTGCAGAAAAAAGACCATCTATTTTTTTAACCGATTTCCGAACTCTAAATGGGTGAATTTTGGCGAATTAAACGCCTTTCTGTTTATCGGGCTGGAGGCGATGACGTCAGAATGTGACGTCACCGAGGTAATACACCCGCCATTTTCATTTTCAACACATTACAAACACCGGGTCTCAGCTCTGTTATTTTCCGTTTTTTTGACTATTTTTTGGAACCTTGGAGACATCATGCCTCGACGGTGTGTTGTCGGAGGGTGTAACAACACTAACAGGGAGGGATTCAAGTTGCACCACTGGCCCGAAGATGCGAAAGTGTCTGCCGCCAGACCCCCATTGAATGTGCTGGAGTGTCTCCACATTTTACCGGCGATGCTAAGGCAGACATGGCACAGAGATGTATGGATAACCTGCAAATGCATTTGCAACGATAGTCAACGAAATCACAAAGGTGAGTTTTGTTGATGTTGACTGCCAGCTAATCGATGCTAACATGCTATGCTAATCGATGCTAACATGCTATTTACCGGCGGTGCTAAAGCAGACATGGAACAGAGATGTATGGATAACCTGTAGATGCATTTGCAACTATATTACGTTTCCTTCCACCCACATTTAATGCGAAAAATACACTTACCAATCGAAGGATTTAAGTTGCTCCAGTGTCACGTGATGCAAAAGTCCTGATCGTTTGGTCCGCACATTTTACCGGCGATGCTAACGCAGCTATTCGGCCATGCTATGGCTATGAATAGCGTCACTAGCTATTCGCTCAATAGCTTCAGTTTCTTCTTCAATATTTTCATACTCCAACCATCTGTTTCAATACATGCGTAATCTGTTGAATCGCTTAAATCGCTGAAGTCCGAGTTTGAATCCGAGTTAATGTCACTATATCTTCCTGTGGTATTCCCATTGTTTGTTTACATTTGCAGCACTTTGTGACGTCAGAGGGAAATGGATAGTGTCTTCGCAGAGAGTCGAAAATAAGGCACTTTAAAGCTTTATTTAGGGATATTCCGAGACCGGTAAAATTTTGAAAAAAACTTCAGAAAATACAACAAGCCACTGGGAACTGATTTTTATTGTTTTTAATTCTTTTGAAATTGTGATAATGTTCCCCTTTAAATTGAACTTATCTGAACAATATCCAGTGTTGTGGTATTTCAATTAACTGGAATCCAGTGTGCTGTGGGGCCCTTTTGCAGTGAATCACAGCTTAGACATCATAAATTGATAACATTTTTACTGAACACATGAAAGTACACAATGTGATAAAGAACAGTTTACATCAATTAATCTAGGAATCTAGATATCTAGTCAGGACACGCCTCATTCTTTTGTCTTCACATTTTTGGCGTCTTTATATACTCTGGACCTAGACTCTGAGTCCACGACATAGATGGCGGACAATAACTGATGCAGTCTGCTTTGCCAGTCCAAAAGCATTCGCTGATTTCGGTAGTTTTCTCTCGACAGCTAGGTAATACAAAGCAAATGCTACCTTTTTTTTATCACATCTACGGGAGCCCGCATTCTCGTTGTCCCTCCTTTGACAAATGGACAGAGTTTTTCGATAAGTAGAAACACAGCTGACCCGGACATTGGAAAGTTCTCCTGCCGTCTGAGAAGTGTTGTATCCCAAATAGCTGCAATCGCTTTCTCTAAAGGCAGGGGTGTCAAACTCAAATACAGAGTGGGCCAAAAATTTTAAACGGAACAAATTAACCTTTTAATAGGGACCCAAACAAGTTTTGCATTAAATATTGAACAAGCAAGGCTTATATAACTTTAGTGACATGCAAAATCCAGTTTCAAATAATAATAAGTTCAGTGCCCCTCCCGAAAATCTCCCTGGGCAACCATTCTCCCGAATATCTCCCGATTTCCACCCGGACAACACGTCACGTCCGCTTATCCTACATACAAACAGCTTTATAATATAAGCGTCTTATACACACTCATAAGTGAATGCAATGCATACTTGGTCAACAGCCATACAGGTGACACTTGAGGGTGGCCATATAAACAACTTTAACACTGTTACAAATATATGCCACACTGTGAACCCACACCAAACAAGAATGACAAACACATTTTGGGAGAACATCCGTACCGTAACACAACAGAACAAATACCCAGAACCCCTTGCAGCACTAACTCTTCCGGGACACTACAATACACGCTACCACCTAAAAGGTTAATTTGTTCAACCTTGGCCCGTGGCTTTGTTCAGTTTTAAATTTTGGCCCATACTGTATTTGAGTTTGACACCCCTGCCTTAAGGGGACCGACGGGCACTTTTCTGTAACATCTGAGCAAGATTTGTTGACAAACAAACTGTGGTGTTATCAGTTATGCCTTTATTTTGATAGAACATACAGGATGTCCCCAACCGGGACAATGACACTTGTTGTTGTGACACATTGAATCCCATGCGACCGAGTCTGGTCAGAATAAACACATTGCTTGTGCAAACCCCGTTTCCACATGAGTTGGGAAATTGTGTTAGATGTAAATATAAACGGAATGCAATGATTTGCAAATCATTTTCAACCCAGATTCAGTTGAATGTGCTACAAAGACAACATATTTGATGTTCAAACTGATAAACATTTTTTTTTTTGTGCAAATAATCATTAACTTCAAAATTTTACGCTAGCAACACCTGACAAAGAAATTGTGAAAGGTGGCAATAAATACTGATAAAGTTGAGGAATGCTCATCAAACACTTATTTGGAACATCCCACAGATGTGCAAGCTAATTGGGAACAGGTGGGTGCCATGATTGGGTATACAAGTAGATTCCATGAAATGCTAAGTCATTCACAAACAAGAATGGAGTGAAGGTCACCACTTTGTCAACAAATGCGTGAGCAAATTGTTGAACAGTTTAAGATAAACCTTTCTCAACCAGCTATTGCAAGGAATTTAGGGATTTCAAAATCTACCGTCCGTAATATCATCAAAGGGTTAAGAGAATCTGGAGAAATCACTGCATGTAAGCAGCTAAGCCCGTGACCTTCGATCCCTCAGGCTGTACTGCATCAACAAGTGACATCATTGTGTAAAGGATATCACCACACAGGCTCAGGAACACTTCAGAAACTCACTGTCAGTAACTACAGTTGGTCGCTACATCTGTAAGTGCAAGTTAAAACTCTCCTATGCAGGGCGAAAACCGGGACCAAAGAGGAAAAGAGCCATCCAGATTGTTATAGGCGCAAAGTTGAAAAGCCAGCATCTGTGATGGTATGGGGGTGTATTAGTGCCCAAGGCATGGGTAACTTACACATCTGTGAAGGCACCATTAATGCTGAGAGGTTCATCCAGGTTTTGGAGCAACATATGTTGTCATCCAAGCAGCGTTATCATGGACGCCCCTGCTTATTTCAGCAAGACAATGCCAAGCCACGTGTTACAACAGCGTGGCTTCGTAGTAAAAGAGTGCGGGTACTTTCCTGCCCCGCCTGCAATCCAGACCTGTCTCCCATGGAAAATGTGTGGCGCATTATAAAGCGTAAAATACAACAGCGGAGACCCCGGAGTGTTGAACGACTGAAGCTCTACATAAAACAAGAATGGGAAAGGATTCCACTTTCAAAGCTTCAACAATTAGTTTCCTCAGTTCCCAATTGTTTATTGAGTGTTGTTTAAAGAAAAGGTGATGTAACACAGTGGTGAACATGCCCTTTCCCAACTACTTTGGCACGTGTTGCAGCCATGAAATTCCAAGTTAATTATTTAAAAAAAAAAAAAAAAAAGTTTATGAGTTTGAACATCAAATATCTTGTCTTTGTAGTGCATTCAACTGAATATGGGTTGAAAAGGATTTGCAAATCATTGTATTGTGTTTATATTTACATCTAACACAATTTCCCAAATCATATGGACACGGGGTTTGTATAAACCGTCTGATGATTACAACCCAAACCACGACACAAACAACCAAAACAGGACGAAAAAACACGAGCGTTAAAGTTAAAATCCCAGACAACCGAGGAACTGTGGTTCCATCAGTTAGTCCCCCTTAAACGTCTGAACCCAGGTCAGTGCACAATGCACGGACAGCCTCGTGTGTAAGGGGTATCACAGGGGGACACATGTTCGAATATTAGCTCGACCCCAGCTAGCCAGGAAGCACCTCGGAGCATGAAATGTGGCTCCAATTGTGTCCGTGCACGCATCCAGCCGTATAGCAGCGTGGAAAAGAAGAGCAGTTACTGGCAAGCGGGAGGAGGAAGGAGGGGAGTTCTGCTGTGTGGAGAATGCCAGGAATGTCCAGCCCTGTTTACAGCCCGGGCCGGTTCACACCTGCAGGTCAGGGCGCTATCACCAGCCGGGGCCCCTTCTTCTTTTTCCTCTTCTTCTTCTTCTTCTTCTTCTTCTTCTTCTTCAACTCTCAACCACCAATCTTCCCCATTACAACAGGGTCAAGCTCAGAAGTGACCTAATAAGAAGCTCATTACAGCACAGACAATCTTCATTAGCATGCCAGGTTAGCCTGTGAATCCATTAGCAACCAAGTGGCCCCCAGTCCTGCGCTCTCTTGCATTTTTACCCCCTATGGTCCTCAAATGGGGCCCCAAACCACACACTGTGATCAGACACCAGAACATTTATAATACAACTTCGTAACTGTACCTCGATTTTCGTGAGTAACCCGTTCCAAAAGATCGGGCAAAAATTGAACCATGTGAAATCCGAAGCATAAAAATAATGCCAATCCATATCCATTTTGTGTTTTTAAATCAGGGGTCACCAACCTTGTTGAAACCAAGAGCTACTTCTTGGGTACTGATTAGTCTGCACCCCCTCTCCAAGGCCCAGGCTAAGACCGATTTTTTTATTTCATTTTAATCTTCTATTCCCCCCCCCTGTTTACCTGTATTTCATCTTTTTTTGTAAGGGGCGCTGGAAGCCGGCAGACCCATCAGCGATCCTGTTCTGTCTCCCTGTAATGTTTGTCTGATCTTGAATGGGATTGTGCTGAAAATTGTAATTTTCCTGAAGGAACTCTCCTGACGGAATGAATAAAGTACTATCTAATGTGGAGGGCTACCAGTTTGACTAGAACAAAAAAAAGAAGGCGATTGCATTGGGACGGATTCAGATGTTTTTAGACACATTTATTAGGATAATTCTGGGAAATCCCTTATCTTTCTATTATGTTGCTAGTGTTTTAGTGAGTTCAATCAATCAATCAATCAATCAATGTTTACTTATATAGCCCTAAATCACTAGTGTCTCAAAGGGCTGCACAAACCACAACACAAACCACTACGACATCCTTGGTAAGCCCACATAAGGGCAAGGAAAACTCACACCCAGTGGGACGCCGGTGATAATGATGACTATGAGAACCTTGGAGAGGACGAAAGCAATGGATGTCGAGTGGGTCTAACATGATACTGTGAAAGTTCAATCCATAATGGATCCAACACAGTCGCGAGAGTCCAGTCCAAAGCGGATCCGACACAGCAGCGAGAGTCCCGTTCACAGCGGAGCCAGCAGGAAACCATCCCAAGCGGAGGCGGATCAGCAGCGCAGAGATGTCCCCAGCCAATACACAGGCAAGCAGTACATGGCCACCGGATCGGACCGGACCCCCTCCACAAGGGAGAGTGGGACATAGGAGAAAAAGAAAAGAAACGGCAGATCAACTGGTCTAAAAAGGAGGTCTATTTAAAGGCTAAAGTATACAAATGAGTTTTAAGGTGAGACTTAAATGCTTCTACTGAGGTGGCATCTCGAACTGTTACCGGGAGGGCATTCCAGAGTACTGGAGCCCGAAATGAAAACGCTCTATAGCCCGCAGACTTTTTTTGGGCTTTGGGAATCACTAATAAGCCGGAGTCCTTTGAACGCAGATTTCTTGCCGGGACATATGGTACAATACAATCGGCAAGATAGGCTGGAGCTAGACCGTGTAGTATTTTATACGTAAGTAGTAAAACCTTAAAGTCACATCTTAAGTGCACAGGAAGCCAGTGCAGGTGAATTAAATAGTACCTGATAGTCGGAGGGGTGTGTCCACTGGTGTCTTGAGGCCAGTGTCTGAGGGAAGTCGACGGCAGATACAAGGACGGCGCAAACTCCACAGATCTCCGGTAAGAGGCGACTTTTTAACACAATTTTCTCACCGAAACCTGCCGGTTGACAAGTGGTCGGGATCCATGTTCGCTTGACCGCTCTGATCCATAGTAAAGCTTCACCTCCGGGAATTTAAAACAAGGAATCACCGTGTGTTTGTGTGGCTAAAGGCTAAAGCTTCCCAACTCCATCTTTCTACTTTGACTTCTCCATTATTAATTGAACAAATTGCAAAAGATTCAGCAACACAGATGTCCAAAATACTGTTTAATTGCACAATGAAAAGAGACGACTTTTAGCCGCAAATTGTGCTGCGCTAATATTTCCTTACAGTCCGTGACGTCAAGCGTACGCGTCATCATTTCGCGACGTTTCCAACAAGAAACTCTGCGGGAGATTTAAAATTGCAATTTAGTAAACTAAACCGGCCGTATTGGCATGTGTTGCAAAGTTAATATTTCATCATTGATATATAAACTATCAGACTGCGTGGAGGGTTGTAGTGGGTTTCAGTAGGCCTTTAATCCAAACCTTTATTCTTTATATAGATGATAAAAAAAAATAAAAAATTGCAAAGCAAAACAAAAAAATTTACATTTTTTTTAATTGTTTACATATTTTTAAATGTTCTCTCAAAAATGTATGAATCGATTTAGAACTCGAATTTAAAAAATGAATGTGAATCAATTTTTTGAGCACCCTTACTTTTTTAGTAATAAGAAGAAAACTGTGGACCGGAACTTGATGAGGCGGTGGACACTGTTTTGTAGTGCTGTGTGAGAAATTTCAAGTCAATCCAATTTATTGGGGTTTATTACAGTGGGGCAAAAAAGTATATAGTCAGCCACCGATTGTGCAAGTTCTCCCACTTAAAATGATGACAAAGGTCTGTAATTTTCATCATATGTACACTTCAACTCTAAAGACAGAATGTGAAAAAAAAATCCAGGAATTCACATTGTAGGAATTTTACAATACTTTATTTGTAAATTATGGTGGAAAATAAGTATTTGGTCAACCATTCAAAGCTCTCACTGATGGAAGGAGGTTTTGGCTCAAAATCTCACGATACATGGCCCCATTCATTCTTTCCTTAACACGGACCAATCGTCCTGTCCCCTTAGCAGAAAAACCGCCCCAAAGCATGATGTTTCCACACCCATGCTTCACAGTAGGTATGGTGTTCTTGGGATGCAACTCAGTATTCTTCTTCCTCCAAACACGACGAGTTGAGTTTATACCAAAAAGTTCTATTTTGGTTTCATCTGACCAGCGGACATTCTCCCAATCCTCTGCTGTATCATCCATGTATCCATTTTGGTAAAAACTCATCTCGTCGTGTTTGGAGGAAGAAGAATACTGAGTTGCATCCCAAGAGCACCATACCTACTGTGAAACATGGGGGTGGAAACATCATGCTTTGGGGCTGTTTTTCTGCTAAGGGGACAGAACGATTGATCCGTGTTAAGGAAAGAATGAATGGGGCCATGTATCGTGAGATTTTGAGCCAAAACCTCCTTCCATCAGTGAGAGCTTTGAATGGTTGACCAAATACTTATTTTCCAAGATAATTTACAAATAAATTCTTTAAAATTCCTACAATGTGAATTCCTGGATTTTTTTTCACATTCTGTCTCTCACAGTTGAAGTGTACCTATGATGAAAATTACAGACCTCTGTCATCATTTTAAGTGGGAGAACTTGCACAATCTGACTAAGTACTTTTTTGCCCCCACTGTAACTGGTTGAGAAAATAAAAGCAGAGGCTTTTGACACATTTTCATGCTCAAGAGACAGGAACCACATAAGTCCGTACTATCTTTATCAGACCCTTTTTTTTTTAGTAGTTAGTCCAGACTCATTACGCCCTCCGTAAACGCCGTGGCCTTAATGAGAAGCCTTTTACAGCGCCCTCCGGGGAATAATCAGACTTCAATATAGGAAGTCGTCTGTCGTGATAGCTGGCCTGGAGTCTCAGCCGTGGTCCTGCCCACCCGAACTCTTTACCTACCCGTCTTTCACCCCTTTGTCCTGTTTACACCTTCTTACGGTCCAGTCCAGTCCAGTCTGAGTATACAGGGAATGAAGGCAGGATGAATATCAGCTGGTGCCCAACGCTCAGACCCTCCTGTGGGTCTTTAATTGCCTCCTTCCTCCCCCTCGGCCCAGCCGGCTGCAGTTCTTTTATGAGGCCCAGGCCCCGGACCCACCGGCTGCTTCTTCTACTGCTGCTCACCCGTTGTCTTCCTTCCATCTCGTTCCCAATCATCCCTCTCTCTCCTTAGGCTGATGCCAACAAAGATGCGCTAACATGTGCAGGATGTGCAGCGGCAGATGAAGGAGTCGACATGGGATTCGTGGCTCTTTGAAGGGAGCTGTTCCTCTATAAAGGGCTGTTCAAAAGACCGGCTTTGTTATTATAGTAGGGTCTTTTTTTTTTTAATCAAGGAAACAATCACGAGTATCAGTTACACCAAGCCTGGGCAATCATTTTGACTCTGGGGGGCCAAATTTAGAGAAATAAAAAAAATAACGGTGGGAGAGGGGTTAGTGCGTCTGCCTCACAATACGAAGGTCCTGCAGTCCTGGGTTCAAATCCAGGCTCGGGATCTTTCTGTGTGGAGTTTGCATGTTCTCCCCGTGACTGCGTGGGTTCCCTCCGGGTACTCCGGCTTCCTCCCACTTCCAAAGACATGCACCTGGGGATAGGTTGATTGGCAACACTAAATTGGCCCTAGTGTGTGAATGTGAGTGTGAATGTTGTCTGTCTATCTGTGTTGGCCCTGCGATGAGGTGGCGACTTGTCCAGGGTGTACCTCGCCTTCCGCCCGAATGCAGCTGAGATAGGCTCCAGCGACCCCCGCCACCCCGAATGGGACAAGCGGTAGGAAATGGACGGATGGATGGACAATTATTTTGATAACATAATGAATAAACATACAAATATTTTAGTAGTAATAATAGTGTTTTACATTAAACACATATAAGATATAGTAAATATAATATTTTCCATTTATTCATTTTTTACTGCCTGACCCTTTTGGAAGAAGTACATATAATAATTAAAATGTTTCATTATATATTTAATAATTAACTATTACAATATAATATTTGGGCTTCACAGTGGGAGAGGGGTTAGTGCATCTGCCTCACAATACGAAGGTCCTGCAATCCTTTGTTCAAATCCAGGCTCGGGATCTTCCTGTGTGGAGTTTGCATGTTCTCCCCGTGACTGCGTGGGTTCCCTCCGGGTACTCCGGCTTCCTCTCACTTCCAAAGACATGCACCTGGGGATAGGTTGATTGGCAACACTAAATTGGCCCTAGTGTGTGAATGTTGTCTGTCTATCTGTGTTGGCCCTGCGATGAGGTGGCGACTTGTCCAGGGTGTACCCCGCCTTCCGCCCGATTGTAGCTGAGATAGGCGCCAGCGCCCCCCGCGACCCCAAAAGGGAATAAGCGGTAGAAAATGGATGGATGGATGGGAAAAAATCTGATTTTTCGTAACAATGATACAAAACCTCACAATGTCTGATTGAATGCTAAAAACGTTATGACAGACCGCCTGAAATAACGTGATGTGTAATTTTACGGCATATGGAAAGAACTTAACATCGTGGCGCGTATAGATGGAAGAAAGCACAGGAACGGTGACATTTGTAAAAAAGTGCGTAAAGACTTGCACGATGCTGGCTATGTTCGGACAACGGAGCAGGTTAAGTAATCGTTGGAAGACGCTCAAGGCGGCATACCATAAGGCTAAAAAACTGGAGCTATTTCTGGAACCGGTAAGACCATAACCTGGCGGGACTAAACTCACGTTGCCAAATCACGACTCCGGAACAATTTTCTGCCAGTGACCCCCAACTTTACATTGTGTCCTGGGCATGACATTAAAGTTCATCCAGCAGTGGAGGCTCCTTTATGGGGTCTTGGGGCACTAGGAGGTTTACCCCAGGTGGCCCTTGGCAAAGGCCTAGTACCTGACTGCCCCCTAGCTAGGAATACGGTGAAGACCTCAACGGCGGAGCAGGCGGAAGATGTAAGAACCAACACGACGGCTGCGATGGCGGAAGAAGCCACCCCCAGTTATGGGGAAATAACGACTCAGGACCTCAACGGTGGAACAGGCGGAGGATGATTGCTAACCCTATGGCAGTGGTTCTCAAGCTTTTTTCAGCTATGTACCCCCTGTGAACATTTTTTTAATTTAAGTACCCCCTAATCAGAGCAAAGCATTTTTAGTTGAAAAAAAGAGATAAAGAAGTAAAATACAGCACTATGTCATCAGTTTCTGATTTATTAAATTGTATAACAGTGCAAAATATTGCTCATTTGTAGTGGTCTTTCTTGAACTACTTGGAAAAAAAGATATCAAAATAACTAAAAACTTGTTGAAAAATAAACGAGTGATTCAATTATTAATAAAGATTTCTACACATAGAAGTAATCATCAACTTAAAGTGCCCTCTTTGGGGATTGTAATAGAGATCCATCTGGATTCGTGAACTTAATTCTAAACATTTCTTCACAAAAAAAGAAATCTTTAACATCAATATTTATGGAACATGTCCACAAAAAAAATCTAGCTATCAACACTGAATATTGCATTGTTGCATTTATTTTCATAGTTTATGAACTTACATTCATATTTTGTTGAGGTATTATTCAATAAATATATTTATAAAGGATTTTTGAATTGTTGCTATTTTTAGAATATTTAAAAAAAATCTCACTTACCCCTTGGCATACCTTCAAGTACCCCCAGGGGTACGCGTACCCCCATTTGAGAACCACTGCCCTATGGAGCGTCACAACGGCCGGGATGGCGGATGAAGGCTGCATCAGAAAAGGGTCCCCAGTCCTCTTGGACTCCATGCCACTGGACCCTGACCCGGATCTGTCAAGGATCGTGTGGTGACTGACGGTCTGTGCACCAGTCTCCCCACGTTAAACAAAGTCACTGTCGTGCCTTGAGCAAGGATTTGACCCCAAGATGCAGAGAAGGGAAGCAAAGTTGAATCACAAAAAATAGATAGTCTTTATTAAGTATTAAAGGGGAACATTATCACAATTTCAAAAGGGTTAAAAACAATAAAAATCAGTTCCCAGTGGCTTGTTGTAGTTTTTGAAGTTTTTAAAAAAATTTTACCGGTCCCAGAATATCCCTAAAAAAAACCTTTAAAGTGCTTGATTTTCGCTATTTGCGATGTAACTATCCATTTCCCTGTGACGTCATACAGTGCTGCCAATGCAAACAAACAATGGCAGATACTACAGCAAGATATAGCGACATTAGCTCGGATTCAGACTCGGATTTCAGCGGTTTAAGCGATTCAACAGATTACGCATGTATTGAAACGGATGGTTGGAGTATGAAAGTATTGAGGAAGAAACTGAAGCGATTGAGCGAATAGCTATTGACGCTATTCATAGCCATAGCATGGCCGAATAGCTGCGTTAGCATCGCCGGTAAAATGTGAGGACCAAACGATCAGGACTTTCGCATCTCTTGACACTGGAGCAACTTAAATCCGTCGATTGGTAAGTGTTTTTTTCGCATTAAATGTGGGTGGAAGTAAACGTAATATAGTTGCAAATGCATCTGCAGGTTATCCATACATCTCTGTGCCATGTCTGCTTTAGCACCGCCGGTAAATAGCATGTTGGCATTGATTAGCATAGCATGTTAGCATCGATTAGCTGGCAGTCAACGTCAACAAAACTCACCTTTGTGATTTCGTTGACTTTATCGTTGCAAATGTATCTGAAGGTTATCCATACATCTCTGTGCCATGTCTGCTTTAGCACCGCCAGTAAATAGGATGTTGGCATCGATTAGCATAGCATGTTAGCATCGATTAGCTGGCAGTCACACCGCAACCAAATATGACTGATTAGCACATAAGTCCATATCAACAAAACTCACCTTTGTGATTTCGTTGACTTTATCGTTGCAAATGCATCTACAGGTTATCCATACATCTCTGTGCCATGTCTGTCATCGCCGGTGAAATGTGGAGACACTTTGGTACATTCAATGGGGGTCTGGCGGCAGACACTTTTGCATCTTCGGGCCAGTGGTGCAACTTGAATCCCTCCCTGTTAGTGTTGTTACACCCTCCGACAACACACAGACGAGGCATGATGTCTCCAAGGTTCCAAAAAATAGTCGAAAAAACGAAAAATAACAGAGCTGAGACCCGGTGTTTGTAATGTGTTGAAAATGAAAATGGCGGCTGTATTACCTCGGAGACGTCACGTTCTGACGTCATCGCAAAAAGAGCGATAAACAGAAAGGCGTTTAATTTGCCAAAATTCACCCATTTAGAGTTCGGAAATCGGTTGAAAAAACATATGGTCTTTTTTCTGCACCATCAAGGTATATATTGATGTTTACATAGATCTGGTGATAATGTTCCCCTTTAAAAGGGATAACTCAAGGCGATGGGGCAAAAGTGCACACCATGAAAAGACCTAAACCGAAGGAGGACTCTTGATGGTCAGCAAAAAGGTTCTAACAAAAGCTTCACTCAATTACCGAGGAACTAGGGAACAAAAACACCAGAGGTAAGGATTGATGATAAAAAAGAGAAAGCACGTACCGAGTATATTGGAAGCAAGTCAGGCATGAGCGCATGGAGAACACAGGTGTCCTCAACCGGCATTGAGCAGCTGACTGTGATGGCGTTATATAGTGACAGGTATACGGCAGGTGTGCCTCGCTGGAACTAATAAGCAGAGGAGAAACTAACACAAAAGGCAACAAGGAGAAGATAGTAAAAATAACAAAAACACAACAGTCACGCACAGGCATCCTCCATAAAGGGATACTCCCCTACCAGGAGGATCGTTATACTCGCTCCCAGTGACCGCCGATGCTGACATGTAAACGCCATACGCTGGTTCTGGCAGCGCACGAAAACACCGTAAACCTAACCATTGGAAAACCGACCTCTGAGGGAAAACTGAACAGCGGGGGGACGAAAAACATAGTCATTGATCGTCTGGAATCTGCCATTTCAGCGCGGAATCAGACCCAAATCTGGCAGTCCAGGCCTTCTCGTGCATTACCAGGCTGCGTGTTTACCGACGGGCTTAAGTAGATAATGAAGATTCATTTAACGTGTTGCTTTTGGTGATTAAAAGCATATTCATCAACGTCAGGTTGGGACCGGCCTCAGAAAGCTTACCCCGAGCAGATGTTTACCGCAGAGGTCAGAGGTGGCGGCGTGTTTACATCGCCAGCTTTAGGACGGACATGTTTGGAATTGGAAATGTTGGAAATGCGGCTGTAGGCAACTCGGACTTCTAATCAAATTATCTCCGCCCCCCCCCTCCCCGTTATGGCCTCTCGGGCAGATTCAAAACAACTGCGGCTTAATAACGTCACAGAGCGCATGTCACTTCCTGCTTTATTCATTCCACTGTGATGTGTGCACAGATATGTAAATTGAAGCGCTCGGCAGCTGTGTCCTGTAACCGTGTGTGTGTGTGTGTGTGTGTGTGTGTGTGTGCCTTTTAGTTCTTGGCAGCATTTCCAGAGAGGATCGTGAGAGGCACGGCTTTTTGGGAAATGGAAGGACGGTGCAGAGCAAGAGAAATTGTTGTTGCTTTCATTTGATTATCAGGACGGGTGTCAGATCAGACGAAAGAAGAGCAGATGAGAAGAAAAAACAAAAAACAAGAAAAAAATCAAAATGGGATGCTTATTTCGAGTTTTTGTGAGGGTCTGGGCGGGAGGTTGAAGGTCAGGTCTAAGATCAAAACCTTCAATGGGAGTGAACTTCGTAGTGAGGTGCGGACATGAGGGACATGTGAAATCCACTCTCACATCCTAATGATGTTTTCTTTAGGACAGAAACATCTAAACATGTCCACCGGCCAAGTAATGTGACCCAGCATGGGGTCGCCGTCTGGTCACTGCGGGGAAAGCTCGTGTTTCACACACTTTTGGTTGGCTTGACATTTATTTCCAACATGTATGCAGGAACAAGCGATGCATCATAGTCTTTGTGTTTATATCTCACGATCTGCTTTTATCATCAATATAAATCAGGCGGTCCCCAAACTACGGCCCGCCAGCGTCCAAAATCGGGCCCGCCAAAGTCCCAAGTAAAAAAATAAATAAATACATTCTTATTATAATTATTATTTTTGAAATCTATCCTTTCTAATCCATTTACCACCACCTTGTTACTCTCGGTGTGTCCTAGCCGCTCGGATATATATTGGGCTTTGTTAGTCAATTATTGCGCGAGGAATATATATATAGGACTGTAGTCAGTTGGAAGCGTATCTTAATGAAATTAAACAATGGATGTCCGCTAACTTTTTGCAACTTAACGCCAAAAAAACGGAAATGCTGATTATCGGTCCTGCTAGACACCGACCTCTATTTAATAATAAAACTTTAACATTTGACAACCAAATAATAAAACAAGGTGACTCGGTAAAAAATGTGGGTATTATCTTCGACCCAACTCTCTCCTTTGAGCCACACATTAAAAGCGTTACTAAAATGAACTTCTTTCATCTCCGTAATATCGCTAAAATTCGCTCCATTTTGTCCACTAAAGACGCCGAGATCATTATCCATGCGTTTGTTATGTCTCGTCTCGATTACTGTAACGTATTATTTTCGGGTCTCCCCATGTCTAGCATTAAAAGATTACAGTTGGTACAAAATGCGGCTGCTAGACTTTTGACAAGAACAAGAAAGTTTGATCATATTACGCCTGTACTGGCTCACCTGCACTGGCTTCCTGTGCACTTAAGATGTGACTTTAAGGTTTTACTACTTACGTATAAAATACTACACGGTCTAGCTCCATCCTATCTTGCCGATTGTATTGTACCATATGTCCCGGCAAGAAATCTGCGTTCAAAAGACTCCGGCTTATTAGTGATTCCTAGAGCCCAAAAAAAGTCTGCGGGCTATAGAGAGTTTTCCGTTCGGGCTCCAGTACTCTGGAATGCCCTACCGGTAACAGTTCGAGATGCTACCTCAGTAGAAGCATTTAAGTCTCACCTTAAAACTCATCTGTATACTCTAGTCTTTAAATAGACCTCCTTTTTAGACCAGTTGATCTGCCGCTACTTTTCTTTCTCCTACGTCCCCCCCTCCCTTGTGGAGGGGGTCCGGTCCGATGACCATGGATGAAGTACTGGCTGTCCAGATTCGAGACCCAGGATGGACCACTCGTCGGGACCCAGGATGGACCGCTCGCCTGTATCGGTTGGGGACATCTCTACGCTGCTGATCCGCCTCCGCTTGAGATGGTCTCCTGTGGACGGGACTCTCGCTGCTGTCTTGGATCCGCTTGAACTGAACTCTCGCGGCTGTGTTGGAGCCACTATGGATTGAACTTTCACAGCATCATGTTAGACCCGCTCGACATCCATTGCTTTCGGTCCCCTAGAGGGGGGGGGTTGCCCACATCTGAGGTCCTCTCCAAGGTTTCTCATAGTCAGCATTGTCACTGGCGTCCCACTGGATGTGAATTCTCCCTGCCCACTCGGTGTGAGTTTTCCTTGCCCTTTTGTGGGTTCTTCAGAGGATGTTGTAGTCGTAATGATTTGTGCAGTCCTTTGAGACATTTGTGATTTGGGGCTATATAAATAAACATTGATTGATTGTTTGATATATACAGTGGGGCAAAAAAGTATTTAGTCAGCCAGCGATTGTGCAAGTTCTCCAACTTAAAATGATGACAGAGGTCTGTAATTTTCATCATAGGTACACTTCAACTGTGAGAGACAGGATGTGAAAAAATATCCAGGAATTCACATTGTAGGAATTTTAAAGAATTTTTTTGTAAATTATGGTGGAAAATAAGTATTTGGTCAACCATTCAAAGCTCTCACTGATGGAAGGAGGTTTTGGCTCAAAATCTCACGATACATGGCCCCATTCATTCTTTCCTTAACATGGATCAATCGTCCTGTCCCCTTAGCAGAAAAACAGCCCTTAAGAATTATGTTTCCACCCCCATGCTTCACAGTAGGTATGGTGTTCTTGGGATGCAACTCAGGATTCTTCTTCCTCCAAACACGACCAGTTGAGTTTATACCAAAATGGATACATGGATGATACAGCAGAGGATTGGGAGAATGTCATGTGATCAGATGAAACCAAAATATAACTTTTTGGTATAAACTCAACTCGTCGTGTTTGGAGGAAGAAGAATACTGAGTTGCATCCCAAGAACACCATACCTACTGTGAAGCATGGGGGTGAAAACATCATGCAATTGGTCTCCTCATTTCCCAAACATTTACTGAGAGTTGTTAAAAGGAAAGGCCATGTAACACAGTGGTAAAAATGCCCCTGTGCCAACTTTTTTGCAATGTGTTGCTGCCATTAAATTCTAAGTTTATAATTAATAATAAATGCATGGATGGAATATTATTGCATTAGTTAGAATTTGCTGTCATTATTCTTACAAATAAATAAATAAATGATAAATGTGTTGTACTTGTATAGCGCTTTTCTACCTTCAAGGTACTCAAAGCGCTTTGACACTACTTCCACATTTACCCATTCACACACACACTGACGGAGGGAGCTGCCATGCAAGGCGCCAACCAGCACCCATCAGGAGCAAGGGTGAAGTGTCTTGCTCAGGACACAACGGACGTGACCAAGTTGGTACTAGGTGGGATTTCAACCAGGGACCCTCGGGTTGCGCACGGCCACTCTCCCACTACGCCACGCCGTCCCCAAATAACATTGATTATGTTATAAAAATATATTTAAATATTAATTGCCTACTCTGATGACAAACCAAACTTGTCTTGTGATGTACATTGGCATGTTTCTTTAATTAAAAAAAACAAAAAAACATTATATCCATTATACAATTCTCATCAAATGACTTTTATCAAGAGCACCTATCAATAATATGAAAAGTATTTTCAGTGTAATAACATTTAGCAATAGTTTATTGTAAAAAAAAAAAAAATGCTATTAATGTTATAATTCCTAGCATCATTTAAAAAAATATTTAAAAAAAATATACCTTTTTTTTCCAAAAGTCCTACCCTCCCTTTAATAAAAATCACTTAAATGAAGACATGTACTTTTTTTTTTTTTTTTTTTTTAAGACATTTGTCTTTAAGAAGAGGTCAAAAATGAGTCGTCATAGAAGCAAAGTATAAACAATGGAAAAAATGAGCAGTGTGGTGACGCATGAGTACGGGGTGTGTCTCATGAGCAGTCATTTATTGCATTTTCATTTTGGAGGCAGAATGGCTCTCATTAAGTCTTTCTATAAAGTCATTTTAAGGCCCCTTCTACACTAAGCCGGTTATCCAGGGTAAATCCCACCTAACCTTATTCTTGTCCACACACAACAATGCCACCGTTTAACACCACCTCACCCCCTCCGTCATAGTCACCTCCAGTGTTGCTTTGTGTGCAAGTTCTTAAATGTAACTTATCTGAACAATATCCAGTGTTGTGGTATTCCAGTTAACTGGAATCCAGTGTGCTGTGGGGCCCTATTGTAGTGAATCACACCTGAGCAATCATAAATTATATCTCTATTAGACACGTAAACAATGTGATAAAGAACATTTTACATCAATCAAACTAGGGATCTAGATATCTGGTCAGGACATTCCTCACTCTTTTGCCTTTACTTTCATTGTGCATTATTTTTTGGTGACTTTATATACTCTGGACCTAGACATTGAGTCAATCAATCAATCGATCAATGTTTATTTATATAGCCCTAAATCACAAATGTCTCAAAGGACTGCACAAATCATTACGACTACGACATCCTCGGAAGAACCCACAAAAGGGCAAGGAAAACTCACACCCAGTGGGCAGGGAGAATTCACATCCAGTGGGACGCCAGTGACAATGCTTACTATGAGAAACCTTGGAGAGGACCTCAGATGTGGGCAATCCCCCCCTCTAGGGGACCGAAAGCAATGGATGTCGAGCGGGTCTAACATGATGCTGTGAAAGTTCAATCCATAGTGGCTCCAACACAGCCGCGAGAGTTCAGTTCAAAGCGGATCCAAGACAGCAGCGAGATTCCCGTCCACAGGAAACCATCTCAAGCGGAGGCGGATCAGCAGCGTAGAGATGTCCCCAACCGATACACAGGCGAGCGGTCCATCCTGGGTCCCGACGAGCGGTCCATCCTGGGTCTCGACTCTGGACACCCAGTACTTCATCCATGGTCATCGGACCGGACCCCCTCCACAAGGGAGGGGGGGACATAGGAGAAAAAAGAAAAGAAGCGGCAGATCAACTGGTCTAAAAAGGAGGTCTATTTAAGGGCTAGAGTATACAGATGAGTTTTAAGGTGAGATTTAAATGCTTCTACTGAGGTAGCATCTCGAACTGTTACCGGGAGGGCATTCCAGAGAACTGGAGCCCGAACGGAAAACGCTCTATAGCCCGCAGACTTTTTTTGGGGCTTTAGGAATCACTAATAAGCCGGAGTCTTTTGAACGCAGATTTCTTGCCGGGACATATGGTACAATACAATTGGCAAGATAGGCTGGAGCTAGACCGTGTAGTATTTTATACGTAAGTAGTAAAACCTTAAAGTCATATCTTAAGTGCACAGGAAGCCAGACATACATGGCGGACAATAACTGATACAGTCTGCTTTGCCAGTCCAAGAGGATTCGCCGTTTTCCGTAGTCTTCCCTCAACGGCCAGGTAATACAAAGCACAATTATATTTTTTTTATCACATCCACGGGAGCCCGCATTCTCGTTGTCTCTCCTTCGACAAAAGGACAAAGTTTTTCGGTTAGTAGAATCACAGGAAAGTTCTCTTGCCGTCTGAGAAGTGTTGTATCCCAAATAGCTGCAATCGCTTTCTCTTAAGGCAGTGTTTTTCAACCACTAGTGTGCCTCGATATACAGTCTGATGTGCCGTGATTATGTAATTTCACCTAATTGGGTTAAATTTATTTTTTTTGCAAACCAGTAGTTATAACCCAAAAATAATGTGTCGTTGTTTAGTGTCTGTGTTGTCCAAAGCTCGGCAGAGTAACCGTGTAATACTCTTCCATATCAGTAGGTGGCAGCAGGTAGCTAATTGTTTTGTAGATGTTGGGAACATGGTTTGTCGTGATCACAATATGCGGGAGGCAGTGTGCAGGTAAAAAGGTACCTAACGCTAAAACCAAAAATAAACAGAAGGCGAGGGCCGCTAAGAAAAAGCATTGAAGCTTAAGGTTGGAGACTAAACAAAAACACAATGCTGGACGACAGCAAATACCTACAGCGTGTGGAGCAGACGGCGTCCACAAAGTACATCCGTACATGACATGACAATCAACAAGAAGAAGGATAGCGTCCGCACAACTTAAATAGTCTTGGTTGCGAAAACAAAGCAGGTGCGGGGAATAGCGTTCAAGGAAGACATGAAACCGGTACAGGAGAATACCAACAAAACAGGAAAAAAAACACAAAAATAGGAGCGCTAGACAAAGACTAAAATAAAAAACCTAAAATAAGTCAGGGCGTGATGTGACAGTTGGTGACAGTACACCTACTTTGAGACAAGAGCTACAGTGACGCATGCTTGGTTATGGTTTAAAGTCATATCCAACAATTGCGAGAATGACTTTTTATTGTCAATATCGGCCGCTGACTTTAATTTTTGTTATGTTTTCTGCTGGTGGTGCGCCTCGGGGTTTTTTCAACGAAAAAAATGTGCCTCGGCTTAGAAAAGGTTAAAAAGCACCGTCTTAAGGTATTCATGTTGTTTAGTTGTTCGACTTTGATGTTTCCCTCTTACACACATGGAAGAGGGATATGTACTATGGCTATGAGTTTTTTTTATTTTTTTTTTGTTGTTGTTTTTTTTCCCCTTGGCCTCAGTCCGCACCCCCACTCCAGGGCCTAGGCTAAGACCGATTTTTTAATTTTATTTTATTCTTCTATTTTTTTTCCTCCCCCCCCCCCCCCCCCCCGACCCCTCTTGTTTACCTGTATGTCATCTTTTTTGTAAGGGGCGCTGGAAGCCGGCAGACCCGTCAGCGATCCTGTTCTGTCTCCCTGTAATGTTTGTCTGATCTTGAATGGGATTGTGCTGAAAATTGTAATTTTCCTGAAAGGAACTCTCCTGACGGAATAAATAAAGTACTATCTATCTATCTATCTATCTATCTATCTATCTATGTGTGATTTTCACAAGTGTCTGAACAGATGGAAGGAGAAACTCGGGCATGTGTGGATGAGTAGCCTCCGTATTTCCGGTGTTTTTTTCGCCGAGTTACAAAAACGTTTTATTATGAAGCTGGCTGTGGCGCGTTCTTTTTGACGTCACTTCCTGTGTGTGGGCGCTGTCTCTCTGACGTCACTTCCTCTCCGAACTCAATTCGTAAACGATCAATGAGTCCATACAAAGCTAAGAGCTTCAAGAAATACACGGCGCATTTAAAAAAACTGTTGGAGGAGGAGACCTTAATGCTGGTTTAGTGTGGCTGAAACGGGGATTAGGCTAAATAATTATTCCTTTAAGGCAGAGGTTCTTAAATAGGGGTACTTGAAGTTATGCCAAGGGGTACGTAAGATTTTTTTTAAATATTGTAAAAATAGCAAGAATCCAGAAATCCTTTATAAATATATTCATTGAATAATACTTCAACAAAATATGAATGTAAGTTCATAAACTGTGAAAAGAAATGCAACACTGCAATATTCAGTGTTGACAGATCGATTTTTTGTGGACATGTTGCATAAATATTGATGTTAAATACGTCTTTTTTTGTGAAGAAATGTTTAGAATGAAGTTCATGAATCCAGATGGATCTCTATTACAATCCCCAAAGAGGGCACTTTAAGTTGATAATTACTTCTATGTGTAGAAATCTTTATTTATAATTGAATCCCTTGGTTATTTTTCAACAAGTTTTTAGTTATTTTTATATCTTTTTTTCCCAAATAGTTCAAGAAAGACCACTACAAATGAGCGATATTTTGCACTGTTATACAATTGAATAAATCAGTAACTGATGACATAGTGCTGTATTTTACTTCTTTTGTCAGAGTTACTTAGTGACGAACCCCAAGATGCAGAGATAGAGGCAGGCATGGAGTGAGAAAACATGATTTAATAAAAATACTAAAACAAGAACAAACCAAAAGGGTGCAACAAAAAGCGCGCACGAGGCGGATAACAAACGAAAAGGCCCAGCGTGGAAGCTAGCAGGTATCGAGCAAGAAACAGAAGTCGTACTTATAATATCAAATATAGCTTACCGCAGCGCTGCATTGACACGATACGATACCACACGACATGAAAGGTAGCAACGACAATAATCCAGCACCGACTGAATGGGAAGTCAGGTCTAAAATAGGAGCGGGCTGATTAACACCAGGTGTGGCCGGGTGCCAATCAGCCGCAGCTGAGGGAAAACAGCGCACAGAGGAAAAAAAACAGGAAACAGACAAAATAAGAGCGCTGACAGGAACTAAAAACAGGAAATAGTAAACACACACACACAGAGGACGAACTAAAACACAAACAAACTGTCAGTGGCAAGCCTGACATCTTCATCTGTTTTTTCAACCAAAAATGCTTTACTCTGATTAGGGGGTACTTTAATAAAAAAAAAAAATGGGGTACATCACTGATAAAAGGTGGAGAACCAATGCTTTAAGACAGGGGTCGGGAACCTTTTTGGCTGAGAGAGCCAAGAAGCCAAATATTTTAAAATGTATTTCCCTAAGAGTCATATAATATATTTTTTAACACTGAACACAACTAAGCGCGTGCATTTTTAAGTAAGACCAACATTCCCAGAGTATAATAGGTCTCTTATTCTTTGTATTAACATTGTTATTCTGAAGTTAACTGTGGAGGGGGCGTGGCCTGTGGGCCTGCAGCAAGGCGGGATGTTGCCAGGACCGGCCTCGAAATCAGCGACAGGTGCGTAGATGGCCCACCTGGGCCTAGTTATCTAACCACCTGTCGCTCTGTTATAAGCAGCAGTCAGGAGGAGAGACAGGGTTGGGGCTGGAGCCAGAGCGCAAGTGAGGACGAAAGAGAAAAAGACAATTGCTGGAAAGCAACTGAGAGAAAAATAAAATAAAACAATATTGTAACCCTAAAACAGGCTCTTGGTGGTCTGAAGAACCCCCGGGAGGGCAAGCCCCACACTAACCAATAATAAATAAATTACTTCTTACCATTAACGCAACTTCTTGAACATAAAAAAGCATGAGAATGTTTTATATTTTGAATGTTATTTTTAACACTGTGATTATAAGTGGAATTATTAATTACTTATTGTGTTAAGCAATGTCAGCTCAGATTTATCCGAGAGCCGGATGCAGTCATCAAAAGAGCCACATCTGGCTCTAGAGCCATAGGTTCCCTACCCCTGCTTTAAGGAGTTATCCGGCTTAGTATAGACATAGCCTGTAAAATTCCTTTTTACTCATCATGCCGTGTCTTCACTTTCGCTCATACTTGCCAACCTTGAGACCTCCGAATTGGTGGGCGGGGTTGGGTTGGTAGCGAGGGGTGTATATTGTAGCGTCCCGGAAGAGTTAGTGCTGCAAGGGGTTCTGGGTATGTGTTTTGTTGTGTTTATGTTGCGTTACAGTGTGGATGTTCTCCCGAGATGTGTTTGTCATTCTTGTTTAGTGTGGCGCATATTTGTAACAGTGTTAAAGTTGTTTATACGGCCACCCTCAGTGTGACCTGTGTGGCTGTTGACCAAGTATGCCTTCCATTCACTTATATTTGTGTAAAAGCTGCATGTATTATGCGACTGGGCCGACATGCTGTTTGTATGGAGGAAAAGTGGACGTGACGACAGGTTGTAGAGGACGTTAAAGGCAGTGTCTTTAAGGCACGTCCCGGGTGGAAAATCGGGAGAAATTCAGGAGAATGGTTGGCCCGGGAGATTTTCGGGAGGGGCACTGAAATTCGGGAGTCTCCCGGGATGATCGGGAGGATTGGCAAGTATGCTTCCACTTGCTCGGCTAAGACCTCCGCGTGGTGGTATCATTACACCTACTTTCTCTCTGGCACTCACCGAGGGTGGACGCTCTCCTTTCCTCTCCTTTATCTCTCCTGCTTGCTTCTTTGTTTTGTCTTGTCTTAACTTTCTTGTTTCCTCTTTTTGCACTGCTCTCCAAATCTAAACATTGGAACTATTTAACTGGCCTCAACAAAATTGACAAGATCCTGGATTTGGGTGAACCTGCTGTCGTGACGAAGCGGTTGTTGCTGGACACACGATGGACTCTTGGGAGAAGAAGGACCCTTTTCTGTCGAGGACGTGAAGATATCCACCTATTCGGAATTATGACAACAGGACATCTGCTGATTGGAGTAAGTGTTGCTCTGGTTTGTCGACAAATTGGAAGTTGCTGGCTGTCTTCAAAGTACCCCAAAGCTGCCACAAATGATTGGAGGATGCGGGAAGAACTGTGGATTACATCGGACTGTCTACCCCACAGTTTTTGAGGACCAGTCATAGACAATTTTAGAGTGAAAAGCAAATTTTATTTTCACTCGCATACAAATCATTTTAACTTGGATTGTTTCCCTGGCTTCGAAACTCTCCCGAAGATCACTGCAGGAAGACGCAACAAACTCCCTTCCTGTCTCTCATGGACACACACCTGTTGTTGTGAACTTTGGACTAGCGACGGCAAATACATCAAGGCCGCGGAACAGAGACACACTGTGGGCTTATACACAAACACACACACACATCCGGAAAAAAAATATACGCCACACATACACCCCCCCGTCCCCCAATCCAACGCCCTCGACACAAATCCCGTAGGGGTGATGAATGGATGGTCAGCGCCTGAGAGCTGCGACCTACCACCATGAACTTGAACTACCTTCCCTCTGTTGCTAGATATCTGGAGATGTATGTTGTAATATGTATATGTGCTTTGCTATGGAGGTTTTTTCTCACTCCGGATTGTTTTTTTTTACTCATCCTTCCCCAGCGTTTACCTTTTTCCCATCTTTTACGGGGCGCCTTATGGTGACCCATCAGCGTTCTTGTTCTGTAACCCTGTACACTAGAGATGCGCGGTTTGCGGTCTCATCCGCGGAGTCCGCGGATAAACCGCGGGTCGGGCGGGAGACATGACGAAAAAATAGATTTTAATTAGATTCTGGCGGGTGGCGGTTGAACCATTCGGAAATATTTGATATACATGGTTCTGGGGTCGGTAATCTTTACCATTCAAAAAGCCATTTACGACCCGTGTCGCAAAGCGAAGAAGACAATAGGAGACGCAAACATTCTCTAGAATGGCTGCCAGCAGTCATCCAGTTAATAAGTATTAGGGCGTGCTATGAAGCCATTGGCTTTGTCACCTTCTACAAGATGTACGATCTGCTTGTCAGTCCAGCAACATGTTGTGTGTGGCTTCCGCAGACACACGCACACGACTGCAAGGCATACTGGGTCCTAAACCAGGATTTGTCACGGATGCAAAGGATTCTGGGTATTTGTTGTGTTGCGTTTATGTTGTGTTACTGTGAGGTTGTTCTCCCGAAATGTGTTTGTCATTCTTGTTTGATGTGGCTTCACAGCGTGGCGCATATTACTAAGAGTGTTAAAATTGTTTATATCACAACCATCAGTGTACTCTGTATCACCCAGTATGCCTTTCAATCTTGTACGTGTGCTTGCGGAAGCTGCACACAACATGTTGCTGGATTAACAATCTATTAGTACATGTTGTTAAAGGTGGCAAAGGCAATTGCTTCACAGCACGCCCTTATTCCTCTCAACAGGATGAATACCATTGGATATTCTCGAGAACGTAATCGGCTCCCATTGTCTTCTTTACTCTGTGAAACGTGTTTAAATAGCTCTTTGAGCGGTAAAGGTGGCCGACCTCTGATGTACTTCAACGGGCGGGTGGCGGGCGGTTGCGGTTTTGATAAAATAATAGTTCGGATGGACGGCGGGTGGATGACGACTTTGGTGATGCGGTTGCGGATGGTATAATTGCCTATCCGCGCATCTCTACTGTACACTGTTTGATTGTCTAATCTTGAACAGGTTTGTGCTGAAAACAAAGTTCCGTTCTACTTGTTGCAATGACAATAAAAACCTACCTACCTACCTAGCTATGTCGTCGATAGGACAGTGATTATTATCGTGCCTTCTTGATGGCACCTACTCGCCATCAACATCCTCCTGATGACGGCTGCTTGATCATCAGCTAATCACTTCCAATAACTTTAAAGTCTTTCTGCCGTTTTATGGCGAATGGGACATTTTTGGGGGGGAATGGGCAATTTGCCTAAACGGGTGTGATGTCTCCTTTCTGGCCCGCCCCCTCCAGTCGAGCCGCCTCGGGGGACAGACAGGGGAAAATTAGAGGGCGACTTTCACATAAAAGACGAAGGCTGCTTTGGAAATGAGTCAGGTACATATCGCCGAGCCGCAGGTGGCAAATTCATTTTTAACGGCGCAAAAAACAAACACGACTCGGCAGAACGTTGTCTCCTGGCTGGCACAAGGAAGAAGATTAAAGAACGGGTGAAAAAAGGTCGGCCACCGCCCACTGCTGATGTGCGTGCAAGGTGCCTGTCTTTAGAAATGAAAAGTCCACCCAACAGCTGCCATGTTCACCCGAGTCTTTTATATTAAGTGCCCGTTTCTGCTCTTCCTCGTCATCCTTCACCTCCCGCTTTTAATGATCGCTGTCCCGACGATGATTACATGTTTACTTTGGAAAAGCGTCTCACTGCAGCCGAGGAGCCGAGCTCTCAAAGAGGAGCCTTCTTGAAAAGAGTTTGCAGGCGATAGGTGGACGGAAAGCTAACAAGGGGGTAAAACTGCTATTCCAAAACATGTTCCTCTATAAAAACTAATCAAAATAAAAAAAGTGCCAACATAAGGTTTATTCAGGTGTACTGGAGAGGAGGCTACGCCGGATGGTCGAACCTCGGACTCAAGAGGAACAGTGTGGTTTTCGTCCTGGTCCTGGAACTGTGGACCAGCTCTATACTCTCGGCAGGGTCCTTGAGGGTGCATGGGAGTTTGCCCAACCAGTCTACATGTGCTTCGTGGACTTGGAGAAGCCATTCGACTGCGTACTCCGGGAAGTCCTGTGGGGAGTGCTCAGAGAGTATGGGGTATCGGACTGTCTGATTGTGGCGGTCCGCTCCCTGTATGATCAGTGCCAGAGCTTGGTCCGCATTGCCGGCAGTAAGTCGGACACGTTTCCAGTGAGGGTTGGACTCCACCAAGGCTGCCCTTTGTCACCGATTCTGTTCCTAACGTTTATGGACAGAATTTCTAGGCACAGTCAAGGCGTTGAGGGGTTCCGGTTTGGTGACCGCGGGATTAAGTCTCTGCTTTTTGCAGATGATGTGGTCTTGATGGCTTCATCTGGCCAGGATCTTCAGCTCTCACTGGATCGGTTCGCTCCCGAGTGTGAAGCGACCGGAATGAGAATCAGCACCTCCAAGTCCGAGTCCATGGTTCTCGCCCAGAAAAGGGTAGAGTGTCATCTCCGGGTTGGGGAGGAGACCCTGCCCCAAGTGGAAGAGTTGAAGTACCTCGGAGTCTTGTACACGAGCGAGGAAAGAGTGGATCGTGAGATCGACAGGCGGATCGGTGCGGCGTCTTCAGTAATGCGGACGTTGTATCGATCCGTTGTGGTGAAGAAGGATCTCTTATACAAGAGTTTGTTTGTCTTATTTATGATAAACCAACTTTTCTCACGGCAGTATAGCTCGGTTGGTAGAGCGGTATAGCTCGGTTGGTAGAGCGGCTGTGCCAGCAACTTGAGGGTTGCAGGTTCGATTCCCGCTTCCGCCAATTTAGTCACTGCCGTTGTGTCCTTGGGCAAGACACTTTACCCACCTGCTCCCAGTGCCACCCACACTGGTTTAAATGTAACTTAGATATTGGGTTTCACTATGTAAAGCGCTTTGAATCACTAGAGAAAATGCGCTATATAAATATCATTCACTTCACTTCACCTATTGGTATATGTTTTTGTGACCGACTCGACGTCCATTGCATCCGGCCTCCCCGAGAAGGGGGTTTACCCACATCTGCGGTCCTCTCCAATGTTTCTCATAGTCATTCACATTGACATCCCACTGGGTTTGTCAGGCTTGTCCCTGACAGTTTGGCCATGTTTTAGTTTTTCCTCTGCGTTTGTCTTTGTTTACTGTCAGCGCTCTTATTTTGTCTGTTTCCTGTTTGTCTCCCAGAGTGCTGTGTCTCCTCAGCTGTGGCTGATTGGCACCAGGCCACACCTGGTGTCAATCAGCCAGATACTATTTAAAGCTGCGTTCCCCTCCAGTCAGTGCTGGATTATGGTCACCACTACCTGTCAATGTCATTAATACTTATTGTTATAGCTGTGTCTACTTCTGTTAACTCTGCTCGTGTCATAGTTCAGGGGTAGGGAACCTATGGCTCTAGAGCCAGATGTGGCTCTTTTGATGACTGCATCTGGCTCTCAGATAAATCTTAGATGACATTGCTTAACACAATAAGTAATGGATAGTTCCGCTGGTAATCACGATGTTAAAAATAACATTCAAAATATAAAACATTCTTCATGCATTTTAATCCATCCATCCGTTTCAACCGCACCTGTTCAAAAAATAACAATGTTATTAAAAATAATTAGAGAATTATTATTCTCTAAAAATGTTGGTTTCACTTAAAAAATGCACGCATTTAGTTGTATTCGATGTTAAAAAATATGATATGGCTCTCACGGAAATACATTTTAAAATATTTGGCTTTCATGGCTCTCTCAGCCAAAAAGGTTCCCGACCCCTGTCATAGTTCCTTCGTTCGTGTCACAGGAAGTGTTTTTGTTTCTAGTACACAGTTAGCCTTTGTGTTAGTTTTTGTTCATAGCCAAGTTTGTTCTCCACCTTGTGCGCGCCTTTTGTTTGTACCCCTGTGTTTGTTCTTGTTTTAGTGTTAAATTAAATCATGTTTACCTGCACAATGACTGCCGCCTTCTCTTCATCCTGGGGTTCGTCAACAACTCAATACTGACAGGGTTGTGAGTTTTTCCTTGCCCTTTTGTGGGATCCTAACCGAGGATGTCGTTGTGGCTTTTGCAGCCCTTTGAGACACTTGTGATTGAGGACTGTATAAATAAATTGATTGAGTGATTGATATTTGGGATCTGATTAAGTCATGAACATTTGACATTAAACTATGAAGGGTTCATACTTTTAGAATTTCCCCATTTGTGACGTTTTTCCTAAATGTGAAATCAGCGGGTATCTCCTAAATTTTTGGGTCGTAACCCAGATTATTGCTTGCCGGGAGACAGCTCGAATCCCAAGGTACCGCAGTATTGGCTTGGCATTCACAAAAATAGCATTTTGCATCGGGTTTTGAGATTGTCCAACCGAGTGTGGCCAAGTCGAATTATTTTCCCTTGACACAGCATTCCCAGACAGCTTCTCGATGCTGCCTAGCAACGCCTATTAAAGGGGAACATTATCACCAGACCTATGTAAGTGTCAATATATACCTTGATGTTGCAGAAAAAAGACCATATGTTTTTTTAACCGAGTTCCGAACTCTAAAAGGATGAATTTGGCGATCTAAAACACCTTTCAATTGTTCGCTGTCGGAGCGATGACCTTTCACCCGTGACGTCACAATGGGAAGCAATCCGCCATTTTCTCAAACACGATACACACAAAAGTCAAATCAGCTCTGTTATTTTCCGTTTTTTCGACTGTTTTCCGTACCTTGGATACATCATACCTCGTCGGTGTGTTGTCGGAGAGTGTAACAACACGAACAGGGACGGATTCAAGTTGATTTATGTGGAGTGTGCATCGATTAGCACGGCATGCTATTTAGGCTAGCTGTATGTACATATTGCGTCGTTATGCCTCATTTGTACCTATATTTGCATCCAGCCTTTTCCTCCACCCACATTTAATGCGAAACAAACACATACCAATCGACAATTTTAAGTTGCACCAGTGTCAAAAGATGCGAAAGTCCCTCGTTTGGTCTACACATTTTACCGGCGATGCTACGACAAACATGGCACAGAGATGTGTGGATATCCTGCGACACTCAAAGCAGATGCATTTCCAACGATAAAGTCAACGAAATCACAAAGGTGAGTTTTGTTGATGTTATTGACTTATGTGCTAATCAGACATATTTGGTCGCGGCATGACTGCCAGCTAATCGATGCTAACATGCTATTTAGGCTAGCTGTATGTACATTTGTAGCTATATTTGCATCCAGCCTTTCGCTCCACCCACATTTAATGCGAAACAAACACATACCAATCGACAAATTTAAGTTGCACCAGTGTCAAAAGATGCGAAAGTCCCTCGTTTGGTCTACACATTTTACCGGCGATGCTACGACAAACATGGCACAGAGATGTGTGGATATCCTGCGACACTCAAAGCAGATGCATTTCCAACGATAAAGTCAACGAAATCACAAAGGTGAGTTTTGTTGATGTTATTGACTTATGTGCTAATCAGACATATTTGGTCGCGGCATGACTGCCAGCTAATCGATGCTAACATGCTATTTAGGCTAGCTGTATGTACATTTGTAGCTATATTTGCATCCAGCCTTTTGCTCCACCCACATTTAATGCCAAACAAACACTTACCAATCGGCGGATTTAAGTTGCTCCAGTGGTCTGGTCAAAAGATGCAATCGTTGGTTGGAAGGCGATCGCCAAATAGCTTCAATAGCTATTCGCTCAATAGCTTCGGTCTCTTCTTCAATTTTGTTTTTACCATCTGCCTCCACACTCTAAAAGGGTGAATTTAGGGATCTAAAACGCCTTTCAATTGTTCGCTGTCAGAGCGATGACCTTTCACCCGTGAAATCACAATGGGAAGCAATCCACTATTTTCTCAAACACATTACACACAAAAGTCAAATTAGCTCTGTTATTTTCCATTATTTCGACTGTTTTCCGTACCTTGGATACATCATGCCTCGTCGGTGTGTTGTCGGAGGGTGTAACAACACGATCAGGGACGGATTCAAGTTGATTCATGTGGAGTGTGCATCGATTAGCACGGCATGCTAATTGATGCTAACATGCTATTTAGGCTAGCTGTATGTACATATTGCATCGTTATGCCTCATTTGTAGCTATATTTGCATCCAGCCTTTCCCTCCACCCACATTTAATGGCAAACAAACACATACCAATCAACAAATTTAAGTTGCACCAGTGTCAAAAGATGCGAAAGTCCCTCGTTTGGTCTGCACATTTTACCGGCGATGCTACGACAGAGATGACACAGAGGCATTTCCAACGATAAAGTCAACGAAATCACAAAGGTGAGTTTTGTTGATGTTATTGACTTATGTGCTAATCAGACATATTTGGTCGCGGCATGACTGCCAGCTAATCGATGCTAACATGGTATTTAGGCTAGCTGTATGTAAATTTGTAGCTATATTTCACTCCACCCACATTTAATGCCAAACAAACATTTACCAATCGACGGATTTAAGTTGCTCCAGTGGTCAAAAGATGCAATCGTTGGTTAGAAGGCGATCGCCGAATAGCTTTGCTCAATAGCTTAAGTTTCTTCTTCAATTTCGTTTTCGCTATCTGCCTTCATACTCCAACCATCCGTTTCAATACATGCGTATTCTGTTGAATCGCTTAAAGGGGAACATTATCACCAGACCTATGTAAGCGTCAATATATACCTTGATGGTGCAGAAAAAAGACCATATATTATTTTTACCGATTTTTCGAACTCTAAATGGGTGAATTTTGGCGAATTAAACGCCTTTCTGTTTATCGCTCTTTTTGCGATGACGTCAGAACGTGACATCTCCGAGGTAATACAGCCATTTTCATTTTCAACACATTACAAACACCGGGTCTCAGCTCTGTTATTTTCCATTTTTCCGACTATTTTTTGGAACTTTGGAGACATCATGCCTCGTAGGTGTGTTGTCGGAGGGTGTAACAACACTAACAGGGAGGGATTCAAGTTGCACCACTGGTCCGAATATGCGAAAGTGTCTGCCGCCAGACCCCAATTGAATGTGCCAGAGTGTCTCCACATTTTACCGGCGATGACAGACATGGCACAGAGATGTATGGATAACCTGCAGATGCATTTGCAACGATAAATTCAACGAAATCACAAAGGTGAGTTTTGTTGATGTTGACTTATGTGCTAATCGGACATATTTGGTCGCGGCGTGACTGCCAGCTAATCGATGCTAACATGCTACGCTAATCGACGCTAACATGCTATTTACTGGTGGTGCTAAAGCAGACATGGCACAGAGATGTATGGATAACCTGCAGATGCATTTGCAACTATATTACGTTTCCTTCCACCCACATTTAATGTGAAAAAAAACACTTACCAATCGAAGGATTTAAGTTGCTCCAGTGTCACAAGATGCGAAAGTCCTGATCGTTTGGTCCGCACATTTTACCGGCGATGCTAACGCAGCTATTCGGCCATGCTATGGGTATGATTAGCGTCAATAGCTATTCGCTCAATAGCTTCAGTTTCTTCTTCAATACTTTCATACTCCAACCATCTGTTTCAATACATGCGTAATCCGTTGAATCGCTTAAGCCGCTGAAATCCGAGTCTGAATCCGAGCTAATATCTTGCTGTGGTATTCGCCGTTGTTTGTTTACATTGGCAGCACTGTATGACGTCACAGGAAAATGGACAGTCGCATTGCAAATAGCGAAAATCAAGCACTTTAAAGGTTTTTCTTAGGGATTTTCGGTGACCGGTAAAATTTTGAAAAAAACTTCAAAAAATACAACAAGCCACTGTGAACTGATTTTTATTGTTTTTAACCCTTTTGAAATTGTGTGAATGTTCCCCTTTAAGTCGCTGAAATCCGGATCTGAATCCGAGCTAATGTCGCTATATCTTGCTGTGCTATCCGCCATGTTTGTTTGTATTGGCGTCACTATGTGACGTCACAGGAAAATCGACGGTGGATCTACAGAGAGCGAAAATATGGCACTTTAAAGCCTTTTTTCGGGATATTCCATGATGGGTAAAATTTTGAAAAAAACTTCGAAAAATAAAATAAGCCACTGGGAACTGATTTTTATTGGTTTTAACCCTTCTGAAATTGTGATAATGTTCCCCTTTAATCTCTCTATGGCCAACGGTGAAGAGAAGGTCCAGCTCTGGCACGTCAAAGGTGGTCATTCTACAGCCGATGGACACCCTGGTTTCGCGTGACATCTTATTACAGCAGAATGCGAGGTTACGAGCGAAACACGCGCTCATGTCATGCTTTGACTCGCCGACACTTTTTGTGCAAGCGGAGTCAGGGCGCGACCTGTAAGTGTTCGCCGCGTCCTAATCTTTCGGGAATTCGCAACGGTTAATCACCCCGGCTCGAGCACTCGGTAATGAGGGGAAATGCTGGACAGGAAGAGGCGGCGATGTAAATAAAAGCACCGATTCCATGGCTTTTTACTTCTACACGACATTATTGCGCTAGCCTGAGGGGGCTCGGGAGGTTTAAAAAAGTGCAGATCTTGTATATTTGTGGATGTTTGCTTGTAAACCGCGACGGGTTTGAGTTACCTCATTTCCTCCAAGAAAACAAATAAATAGAACCTCGCATGATGAGATGTTAGTTTCCAAATTCTCCCAGCACCCTCTGATCCCTTTTGACCAGATAGCCCTTTTAGTCCTCGTAATGGCGGCTACTATCAGTGCACCGTGAGCTCAGGAAGGACGATAGGAAGCCGGCTTCTTTATCTGCTCTGCTGAAAGTCTGCCATTGACACTGTGCACTTTAGAGGATGTGTCACTCAGTAGGAGGACTCATCTATCGCCCGTCTTCTCCTCACGGACACTAACGCTTCATGCCACTGACTTTATCGGGCAGGACGACATTAAAGGCCTACTGAAACCCACTACTACCGACCACGCAGTCTGATAGTTTATATATCAATGATGAAATATTAACATTGCAACACATGCCAATTACGGCCGGTTTAGTTTACTAAATTGCAATTTTTAAATTTCCCGCAAAGTGTCCTGTTGAAAACGTCGCGGAATGATGTTGACGCGTGCTTGTGACGTTCTTGGTTGGAGCGGACATTTTATCCCAGCACCGATCACGGTTTGATTGATTGATTGATACTTTTATTAGTAGATTTCACAGTACAGTACATATTCCGTACAATTGACCACTAAATGGTAACACCCCAATAAGTTTTTCAACTTGTTTAGGTCGGGGTCCACGTTAATCAATTCATGGTACAAATATATACTATCAACATAATACAGTCATCACACAGGTTAATCATCATAGTATGTACATTGACTCGGTAAAAAATCTGGGTATTATCTTCGACCCAACTCTCTCCTTTGAGTCACACATTAAAAGAGTTACTAAAACGGCCTTCTTTCATCTCCGTAATATCGCTAAAATTCGCTCCATTCTGTCCACTAAAGATGCTGAGATCATTATCCATGCATTTGTTACGTCTCGCCTCGACTACTGTAACGTATTATTTTCGGGTCTCCCCATGTCTAGCATTAAAGGATTACAGTTGGTACAAAATGCGGCTGCTAGACTTTTGACAAGAACAAGAAAGTTTGATCACATTACGCCTGTACTGGCTCACCTGCACTGGCTTCCTGTGCACTTAAGATGTGACTTTAAGGTTTTAATACTTACGTATAAAATACTACACGGTCTAGCTCCATCCTATCTTGCCGATTGTATTGTACCATATGTCCCGGCAAGAAATCTGCGTTCAAAGGACTCCGGCTTATTAGTGATTCCCAAAGCCCAAAAAAAGTCTGCGGGCTATAGAGCGTTTTCCGTTCGGGCTCCAGTACTCTGGAATGCCCTCCCGGTAACAGTTCGAGATGCCACCTCAGTAGAAGCATTTAAGTCTCACCTTAAAACTCATTTGTATACTCTAGCCTTTAAATAGACCTTTTTAGACCAGTTGATCTGCCGCTTCTTTTCTTTTTCTCTGCTGCCCCCCCCTCCCTTGTGGAGGGGGTCCGGTCCGAAGACCATGGATGAAGTACTGACTGTCCAGAGTCGGGACCCAGGATGGACCGCTCGTCGGGACCCAGGATGGACCGCTCGCCTGTGTATCGGTTGGGGACACTCTACGCTGCTGATCCGCCTCCGCTTGAGATGGTTTCCTGTGGACGGGACTCTCGCTGCTGTCTTGGATCCGCTTGAACTGAACTCTCGCGGCTGTGTTGGAGCCACTATGGATTGAACTTTCACAGTATCATGTTAGACCCGCTCGACATCCATTGCTTTCGGTCCCCTAGAGGGGGGGTTTGCCCACATCTGAGGTCCTCTCCAAGGTTTCTCATAGTCCGCATTGTCACTGGCGTCCCACTGGATGTGAATTCTCCCTGCCCACTGGGTGTGAGTTTTCCTTGCCCTTTTGTGGGTTCTTCCGAGGATGTTGTAGTCGTAATGATTTGTGCAGTCCTTTGAGACGCTTGTGATTTGGGGCTATATAAATAAACATTGATTGATTGATTGATTATTTACATTATTTACAATCCGGGGGGTGGGATGAGGAGCTTTGGTTGATATCAGTACTTCAGTCATCAACAATTGCATCAACAGAGAAATGTGGACATTGAAACAGTGTAGGTCTTATTTAGTAGGATATGTACAGCCAACAGAGAACATAGTGAGTTCAGATAGCATAAGAACAAGTATATACATTAGAAGTACATTTGAGTTGTTTATAATCCGGGGAGATGGGATGTGAATGGAGGAGGGTATTAGTAAAGGGTTGAAGTTGCCTGGAGGTGTTGTTTTAGAGCGGTTTTGAAGGAGGATAGAGATGCACTTACTTTTATACCTGTTGGGAGTGCATTCCACATTGATGTGGCATAGAAAGAGAATGAGTTAAGACCTTTGTTAGATCGGAATCTGGGTTTAACGTGGTTTGTGGAGCTCCCCCTGGTGTTGTGGTTATGGCGGTCATTTACGTTAAGGAAGTAGTTCGACATGTACTTCGGGATCAAGGAGGTGTAGCGGATTTTATAGACTAGGCTCAGTGCAAGTTGTTTTACTCTGTCCTCCACCCTGAGCCAGCCCACTTTGGAGAAGTGGGTTGGATTGAGGTGTGATCTGGGGTGGAGGTCTAAAAGTAACCGGAATAGCTTATTCTGGGATGTTTGGAGTCTAGATTTGAGGGTTTTGGAGGTGCTGGGGTACCAGGAGGTGCAAGCGTAATCGAAGAAGGGTTGAATGAGAGTTCCCGCTAGAATCCTCAAGGTGCTTTTGTTGACCAGAGAGGAGATTCTGTAGAGGAATCTCGTTCTTTGGTTGACCTTTTTGATCACCTTGGTTGCCATTTTATCACAGGAAAGATTAGCCTCTAGAATGGAACCTAGGTAGGTGATCTCATCCTTCCTGGTGATAACAATGTCACCCACTTTTATAGTGAAGTCACTGACCTTCTTAAGTTTGATATGGGACCCAAATAAGATGGATTCCGTTTTACCTAAGTGTATGGATAGCTTGTTGTCAGCGAGCCAGGTGCAAATATTAAGGAGTTCAGCACTGAGGATTTGTTCCACCTGTGACCAGCAGGGCCGAGTCATCCGCAAACAGGAACAATTCACGTTGGCATGCTGATGGCATGTCATTTACGGCTAAAAGTCGTCTGCTTTAAACGCATAATTACACAGTATTTTGGACATCTGAGTTGCTGAATCGTTTGCAATGTGTTCAATTTCCGATAACACATTTTAAAGCATTTATCGTAATCAGGAGATACGTCAATTGATATCTAAAAGGTATCGGACCGTTGCTTGTGAATCGAGGCGTGCATCACATGGAGTAGAGACCCATCCTTACTGCACACGCTTTGATTGATTGATTGATTGATTGATTGATACTTTTATTAGTAGATTGCACAGTTCAGTACATATTCCGTACAATCGACCACCAAATGGTAACACCCCAATAAGTTTTTCAACTTGTTTAAGTCGGGGTCCACGTTAATCAACTCATAGTACAAATATATACTATGCTCACATCCTACGTCCGTTCATAGCCGCATCTCGTCTATTGCTGGACTTGACAATTACAAGGTCTTACATCTTACGTAAGCTGTAAGTATCCCTGGCTTTCTTTCAAATGGCCACTAAAATTGCAGTTAATTGGGATAATCCTCCAGCTTCCCACAGTTGAGCATCTGCAACTGACAGGAAGTGAATTCTTGGTTGACAGGGAAGCGAGTCAAATCGGGAGGGCTGCTCTTATCTGCGGCATCCAACCGGACTCACTTAAAGCGGACAATGCCTCCCCATCTGTGCTCCTTATCCGCCGAGAACGCCGGGAGTTTTATTTTTTTCAGCCCAAAAAAAAAAAAAAAAAAGCCAATCAAGGCCAGCACCTTGTTTAAATTGACGGACAAAAGGCACTCGACAGGAGTCAGTCGGTTTTGTGGGATATCATTTGATTGCTGACAAGCGAAGGGGGAGAAGAAGGGGGAGGTCGCTCATCTTAGCAACCATAGCCAAGAAGAAGCAATCTCATTGTAAGCGCTGTGGCACTCGATTGTTGGATGAAGGGTGGCGGACAATGGAACAGCAGGCAGCGGCGGGCATGGCGAGGGCCCTCCCTGCAGCTCTCTACAGCAGTAATGACAGCCTAAGTGCCAACAGCAGGTGTCTGCCATTCAAGGCTTGGGCAGGTTAATAAAGACCCCAACCCCCCCCGCCCCTCAAACACACACACAAAAAAAGAAAACACACACCCCAGAGTCAATAAACAAACTTGTTCACACACTAAAGCTAATTGTCTTCTGCCTCCACCTGCAAGCCACTCAAACTGACCCCCTTCACGTCCGTCACAACAGAAATAGTTTATTAAGATAATGCCTTCAATCAATCAATGTTTACTTATATAGCCCTAAATCACTAGTGTCTCAAAGGGCTGCACAAACCACTACGACATCCTCGGTAGGCCCACATAAGGGCAAGGAAAACTCACACCCAGTGGGACGTCGGTGACAATGATGACTATGAGAACCTTGGAGAGGAGGAAAGCGATGGATGTCGAGCGGGTCCAACATGATACTGTGAAAGTTCAATCCATAATGGATCCAACACAGTCGCGAGAGTCCAGTCCAAAGCGGATCCAACACAGCAGCGAGAGTCCCGTTCACAGCGGAGCCAGCAGGAAACCATCCCAAGCGGAGGCGGATCAGCAGCGCAGAGATGTCCCCAGCCGATACACAGGCAAGCAGTACATGGCCACCGGATCGGACCGGACCCCCCTCCACAAGGGAGAGTGGGACATAGGAGAAAAAGCAAAGAAACGGCAGATCAACTGGTCTAAAAAGGGAGTCTATTTAAAGGCTAGAGTATACAAATGGGTTTTAAGGTGAGACTTAAATGCTTCTACTGAGGTAGCATCTCGAACTGTTACTGGGAGGGCATTCCAGAGTACTGGAGCCCGAACGGAAAACGCTCTATAGCCCGCAGACTTTTTTTGGGCTTTGGGAATCACTAATAAGCCGGAGTCCTTTGAACGCAGATTTCTTGCCGGGACATATGGTACAATACAATCGGCAAGATAGGATGGAGCTAGACCGTGTAGTATTTTATACGTTAGTAGTAAAACCTTGCCATCTATTTCCAATCAGGAAAGTAATTCAAAAGTAACCATCACTCTCTATTAGGGCTGTGAATCTTCGGGTGTCCCACGAATCGATTCAATATCGATTCGATTCAATCCGATTCTCAATTCAAAAACGATATTTTTCCGATTCAAAACGATTCTCTATCCATTCAATACATAGGATTTCAGCAGGATCTACCCCAGTCTGCTGACATGCTAGCAGAGTATCCATCCATCCATCCATCCATTTTCTACCGCGTATTCCCTTTCAGGGTCGCGGGGGGCGCTGGCGCCTATCTCAGCTACAATCAGGCGGAAGGCAGGGTACACCCTGGACAAGTCGCCACCTCATCACAGGGCCAACACAGATAGACAGACAACATTCACACTCACATTCACACACTAGGGCCAATTTAGTGTTGCCAATTAACCTATCCCCAGGTAGTAGATTTAAAAAAAAAAAAAGCTTTTATAAATGTAAAGGACAATGTTTTATAAACTGATTGCAATAATGTAAATTTGTTTTAACTATTAAATGAACACAAAATATGACTTATTTTATCTTTGTGAAAACATTGGACACAGTGTGTTGTCAAGCTTATGAGATGCGATGCAAGTGTAAGCCACTGTGACACTATTGTTCTTTTTTATTATTTTTATAAATGTCTAATGATAATGTCAATGAGGGATTTTTAATCACTGCTATGCTGAAATTATAACTAATATTGATACTGTTGTTGATAATATTCATTTTTGTTTCACTACTTTTGGTTTGTTCTGTGTCGTGTTTGTGTCTCCTCTCAATTGCTCTGTTTATTGCAGTTCTGAGTGCAGCTGGGTCAGGTTTGGTTTTGGAATTGGATTGCAATGTTATGGTATTGCTGTGTATTGTTTTGTTGGATTGATTAAAAAAAAAAAAAAAAATAGATTTTTAAAAAATGAGAATCGATTCTGAATCGCACAACGTATTTGATTCGATTCGATTTTTTCCCACACCCCTACTCTCTACGTACTCTAAACCAGTGGTCCCCAACCTTTTTGTAGCTGCGGACAGGTCAACGCTTGATAATTTATTTATTTATATTTTTATTCTATTTTTTGTCATGAAAAATTGAGTTTTTTGGGGGGGTTGGTGCACTAATTGTAAGTGGATCTTGTGTTTTTTTATGTTGATTTCAGAAAAAAAATAAAAAAAATAAAATAAAAACAAAAAATAATAATTTATAAAAAATTCTTCCAATCTACCAATCGAGCCGCAGCCCAGTGGTTGGGGACCATTGCTCTAAACCGCAGACAAACCAAACAAAAGGTAAAATAGGTACTCTGATAGGGAATTGTTTTTTAAACCTGTCTGTGTTAAGCCTTAACATTACATCAGGGCATGCTTGTCTCTTAAAATAGGGGTTTTCAACCACTGTGCCGTGGGAGATTATGTAATTTCACCTAATTGGGTGAAAAATATTTTTTTGCAAACTGGTAATTGCAATCCGCAGATGTGCCGTTGCTGAGTGTCTGTACTGTCTAAAGCTCGGCAGAGTAACCGTGTAGTACTCTTTCACATCAGTATGTGGCAGCAGGTCGCTAATTGCTTTGTAGGTGTCGGTAACACGGTTTGTCGCGATTACAATACGCGGGAGGCAGGGTGCAGGTAAAAAAGTATCTAATACTTAAAAAAATAAATAAACAAAAGGCGAGTGCCGCTAAAACAAGGCATTGAAGCTTAGGGATGGCGATGCAAAACGAAACTAAAACTGAACTGGCTGCAAAGCAAAGAAAAACAGAATGCTGGACGACAGCAAAGACTTACGGCGTGTGGAGCAGACGGCGTCCACAAAGTACATCCGTACATGACATGTCAATCAACAAGAAGAAGGATAGCGTCCTCAAAACTTAAATAGTCTGGATGGCGAAAACAAAGCAGGTGCGGGGAATAACGTTCAAGGAAGACATGAAACTGCTACAGGAAAATACCAACAAAAGAGGAAAAGCCACCAAAATAGGAGCGCAAGACAAGGACTAAGAAACAACACACAGGAAAACACCAAAAAAACTCTATATAAGTCACGGCATGATGTGACAGTACACCTACTTTGAGACAAGAGCTATAGTGATGCATGCTTGGTTGTGGTTTAAATTCATATCCAACAATTGCGAGAACAACTTTTTTTCGTCAATATCAGCTACTGAGTTTAATCTTTTTATGGTTTTTTGCTGGTGGTGTGCCTTTGCTCAGAAAAGGTTGAAAAACACTGTCTTAAAAGACACACATGTGGTAAATTAAAAATGACAAACCACTTAGTCACCGACTTAAGAGCTTTATTTACCTTGTCAGTCCAGATGTTTGTACTCTGCCATGTGTTTGCTCCTCTAACTGATGTATTCTTCTTAGGCGGGGACCAGGACGTTTGAGATTTGGCCCTAGATCAGGGGTCGGGAACCTTTTTGGCTGAGAGAGCCATGAAAGCCAAATATTTCAAAATGTATTTCCGTGAGAGCCATATCATATTTTTTAATACTGAATACAACTAAATGCGTGCATTTTTAAGTAAGACCAACATTTTTAGAGTATAATAAGTCTCTTATTCTTTTTAATAACATTGTTATTCTGAAGCTAACCAATAATAAATAAAATGTCATGTCTGTTGATCATGTTTTTGTTTGGCCATGTGCTGTTTGTCCTTTGGACTCTTTAAGTTCCTGTTTTTTTCCACTCCCTTGTCTGGTTTTCTTGGTTACTCATTTTGTCCACCTGTCTCTGGTGGACAAAATGCCCGCTCACCTGCTTCCCGACCACTAATCAGAGGCAGTATTTAAGCTTGTCTTTGCCAGTCAGTCGCCCCTGTGCTGACTTGTTTCATGCCTTGCCATAGTTTCGTGCTTCATGCTATGCCAAGTAAGTTTTGTTTGATTTATGTTCTTAGTCTGTTTATGCGTTAGCTTTGTTCCTTAGCCCAAGTTGTGCCTCGGCTGTGAGCGATTTTTGTTTGTATCTTTTTTTTAGTTAAAATTAAATCATGTTTTTATGTCCCGAGTAGTCTGTCTGCCTTCCTGGGAGAATGACCCCGCAGCAAGCTGCGACCCCCCCATCGTGACATGAAATACTTCTTACCATTAATGCGACTTCTTGAACAGGTGCGGTAGAAAACGGATGGATGGATTTAAATGCAGGAGAATGTTTTATATTTTGAACATTATTTTTAGCACCGTGAATTCCAGCAGAATTATTCATAATTATCGTGTTAAGCAATGACAGCTAAGATTTATCTGAGAGCCAGATGCAGTCATCAAAAGAGCCACATCTGGCTCTAGAGCCATAGGTTCCCTATCCCTGCCCTAGACTAATCTTTGCCGCCGTTAAGTCGAGTTCGACGAATAAAGGAGCTTACCAATGAAGAGCTTTCTTATCTTACATTATCAGTCAAGTGCAGGTCCAACAAATTGAAACTACCAGACGCAACAAGACCATGTACCGAATAATAAAACAAGGTGGTACTTCAAGATATGGATGGGTACCAAATCCAGTACTTTTTTGGCACAGACAGATTCACATGAAATCCAATGGTGCCACTTCGCACTTCGGCACTTAACGATCACTCCAACAGCCCTGAGAGCGGATCCAAAGTACTTTTAGTAAGGTTGCAATTTCCAATGGCAACATAGCAATTTATTTAAAAAAATACATTCTAACATAAGGCTGCACTTTTATAAAGATGCGCTAGCTTGAGGCTAACATACATTGTCTTTGCCACTGACTTACTACTGATTAGCATTAGCGATTTTACATGGCAATTTCAACACCTCCAAATGTGTTCATGGAAGCCACAACAGCTGGTGCATACTAAATACAATACTTATAGTACTAACACCTTTTAGGGCGCAACAAAAGACAAGACGGCAAAGACTGAACTGACTTGCTTAGACACCATAAACTATACACTACTGCCATCTAACACCTTGGAGTTGCAACTGTAATTGAGACTCAGAACTATTATTATAAAACTAGATATAATAACAGGACAACTATAATAAGCTCATTTTTAAATGTTTCAATAAAAAATAATCAATCTGTATTAACATGCAAAAGTAGGGAAATTTGGTTCCGTTGAGTACCGGTATCGATTCACAGGTATCGAGATATGTACGGTATCGGTTCAAATGAATATGGTTCCCATCCCTACCTCAAGATATGAGTTTAATTTTATCCAAGACCCAGCTTGTATCTTGAAAAACTCCCCCTTTGAAATAAATTTAAATCTTGTTTAATCATTACTTGCCACAAAATTTTTGCTTGCAACTTTAAAGGCCTACTGAAATGAGATTTTCTTAATTTTCTTATTCAAACGGGGATAGCAGGTCCATTCTATGTGTCATACTTGATCATTTCGCGACATTGCCATATTTTTGCTGAAAGGATTTAGTGGAGAACATCCACGATAAACTTCGCAACTTTTGGTCGCTAATAAAAAAGTCTTGCCTGACGTCACTGGTGTGAGGGCTCCTCACATCCTCACATTGTTTATAATGTGAGCCACCAGCAGTAAGAGCAATTCGGACCAAGAAAGCGACAATTTCCCCCTTAATTTGAGCGAGGGTGAAAGATTTGTGGATGAGGAAAGTTAGAGTGAAGCAATTAAAAAAAAGAAAGGAAAAAAAGGCAACGGCTCCAGGCGGCGGCAGTGGGAGCGTTTCAGATGTAATTAGACGCATTTATTAGGATAATTCTGGAAAATCCCTTATCTGCTTATTGTGTTGCTAGTGTTTTAGTGAGATTATAAAGTCATACCTGAAAGTCGGAGGGCTGCGGTGAACGCCAGTGTCTCTGAGAGAAGCCGAGGAGCCAAGATCACAGCTGCCTTTTTGAGCTGCAGGATGAGGTCGCGTAATCCACTCAAGTCTCCAGTAAAAGCTGACTTAATATCACAATTTTCCCATCCAAAAACATGCTGGTTGACGTAGAGAAACATGTTTCGCTTGACTGCTCTGTGTTAAAGCTTCCCAACAAACTAAGAAACACCGGCTGTGTTTCGGTTGCTATTCTTATTTGACGTTTCCATTATTAATTGAACAAATTGCAAAAGATTCAGCAACACAGATGTCCAAAATACTGTGTAATTATGCGATGAAAAGAGACGCCTTTTAGCCGCAAGTGGTGCTGCGCTAATATGTCCCCTCCGACCCGAGACGTCACAAACACGCGTCATCATTCCGCGACGTTTTCAACAAGAAACTCCGCGGGAAATTTAAAATTGCAATTTAGTAAACTAAAAAGGCCGTATTGGCATGTGTTGCAATGTTAATATTTCATCATTGATATATAAACTATCAGACTGCGTGGTCGGTAGTAGTGGGTTTCAGTAGGCCTTTAAGCATAACAATTGGCCGAAAGACAGCTTGTATCCCGGAAAACTGGTAAGCTTGCATGTCTGCCTGTCACAATTGCATCTCCAGTCCTTGGTCTAACCACTGAAAAACCAAGCCATAGAACTAAGTTGGTACAGTATTTGTGAGCATCTGTTAAAGGAATAATCCAACCCAATTTTGTAGCATGCTTTTGTTGCGGTGTACGTAACAGTAGTTGGATTTCAGGTTCCTGTTTGCATTGCTTGATTTAAGTACCAGTAGAGAGGAAAAAAAAGTTTTGAAGTGAATTATATTTATATAGCGCTTTTTCCTCAAGTGACTCGAGGCGCTTTACATAGTGAAACCCAATATCTAAGTTACATTTAAACCAGTGTGGGTGGCGCTGGGAGCAGGTGGGTAGAATGACAAACACATTTTGGGAGAACATCCGCACCGTAACACAACATAAACACAACAGAACAAATACCCAGAATCCCATGCAGCCCTAAGTCATCTGGGCTACATAGCTCGGTTGGTAGAGTGGCCGTGTCAGCAACTTGAGGGTTGCAGGTTCGATTCCCGCTTGTGCCGTCCTAGTTACTGCCGTTGTGTCCTTGGGCAAGACACTTTACCCACCTGCTCCCAGTGCCACCCACACTGGTTTAAATGTAACTTAGATATTGGATGTCACTATGTAAAGCGCTTTGAGTCACTTGAGAAAAGCGCTATATAAATATAATTCACTTCACTTCACTACATTAAACACAACCAGCCACCCCCACAACCCGCCACCCCCACAACCCCGCCCCCTATTGTAGCCTGGAAGGGTTAGGGCTGCATTGGATTCTGGGTATTTGTTCTGTTGTGTTTATGTTGTGTTACAGTGCAGATGTCCTCCCAAAATGTGTGTCATTCTTGTTTGGTGTGGGTTCACAGTGTGGCGCTTATTTGTAACAGTGATAAAGTTGTTTATACGGCCACCCTCAGTGTGACCTGTGTGGCTGTTGATCAAGTATGTCTTGCAGTCTCTTCCGTGGAACTGAAGAAGCCTTGTACAAAATGTGACTGGGTCTGCACACTGTTTGAGTTGTAGAGGACGTTTAAGACGGTACCATCACGTCACCCCCTTGAAATTGATGACCGGGTGAAAACCTGGCGAATGATTGCCCCGGGAGAATGTCTGGAGGGGCACTGATATTCGGGTGTTTCCCGGAAAGGTCGTGAGAGTTGGCAAGTAGGTTGCTAAGGCGGGGAAACCAATCAAAGAAGGTGAATTCATTAAAAAGGGCATGTTAGATTTTTTTTAAAGAAATCTTTTCTTGCGGCCCAGCCTCACACAGTTTCTGCATTCAGTGGCCCCCCAGGTAAATTGAGTTTGAGACCCCTGATTTAATGCATCCAGCGGGGCATCACAACATAATTAGGCACAATAACGTGTTAATTCTACGACTGTATTTATCGGTATAGGATGATATTGGAATTGGTAATTAAGAGTTGGACAATATTGGAATATCGGATATCGGCAAAAAGGCCATTATCAGACATCTCTACAATTAAGCACATGAAGTCAACTTGTTTTTTTTACTCTATTGGTACGTTAACAATATGCAGCATGGAGCTCTATTATATTTTAGATCAGGGGTCACCAACACGGTGCCCGCTGGTACCAGATAGCCCGTAAGGACCAGATGAGTCGCCCGCTGGCCTGTTCTAAAAATAGATCAAATAGCGGCACTTACCAGTGAGCTGCCTCTATTTTTTACATTTTATTTATTTACTAAGAAGCTAGTCTCGCTATGCTTGACATTTTTAATTCTAAGAGAGACAAAACTCAAATAGAATTTGAAAACCCAAGAAAATATTTTAAAGACTTGGTCTTCACTTTTTTACATAAATTCATTTATTTTTTTAATTTGCTTCTTATAACTTTCAGAAAGACAATTTAAGAGAAAAAATACAACCTTAAAAATAATTTTAGGATTTTAAAAACATACCTTTTAAATTCCTTCCTCTTCTTTCCAAACAATTTAAGTCAATGTTCAAGTATTTTTTTTTTTATTGTAAAGAATAATAAATACATTTTAATTTAATTCTTCGTTTTAGCTTCTGTTTTTTCGACGAAGAATATTTGTGAAAAATTTCTTCAAACTTCCATCCATCATCTTCTGCTTATCCGAGGTCGGGTCGCGGGGGCAGCAGCCTAAGCAGGTAAGCCCAGACTTCCCTATCTCCAGCCACTTCGTCTAGCTCTTCCCGGGGGATCCCGAGGCGTTCCCAGGCCAGCCGGGAGACATAGTCTTCCCAACGTGTCCTGGGTCTTCCCCGTGGCCTCCTACCAGCTGGACGTGCCCTAAACACCTCCCTAGGGAGGCGTTCGGGTGGCAAACTTCAAACTTCTTCAAACTTATTATGATTAAAATTCAAAAAAAAATTCTGGCAAATGTAGAAAATCTGTAGAATCAAATTTAAAACTTATTTCAAATTCTTTTGAATTTCTTTTAAAAATGTTGTTCTGGAAAATCTAGACGAAATAATGATTTGTCTTTTTTAGAAATATAGCTTGGTCCAATTTGTTATATATTCTAACAAAGTGCAAATTGGATTTTAACCTATTTAAAACATGTCATCAAAATTCTAAAATTAATCTGAATCAGGAAAAATTACTAATGATGTTCCACAAATTATTTTTTTTTATTTTTTCAAAAAGATTCAAATTAACCAATTTTATTCCATTTATTTTTCAGTTGAATTTTGAATTTTGGAGAGTCGAAATTTAAGATAAACTGTTTCAAAATTTAATTTTCATTTTTTTTGTGTTTTCTCCTCTTTTAAACCGTTCAATTAAGTGTTTTTTTAATCATTTATTCTCTACAAAAAACCTTCCGTAAAAGGAAAAAAAATGTACAGTGGAATGACAGACAGAAATACCCATTTTTTTATATACATATATACATAGATTCATTTATTAAAGGTAAATTGAGCAAATTGGCTATTTCTGGCAATTTATTTAAGGGCGTATCAAACTGGTAGCCCTTCTCATTAATCAGTACCCAAGAAGTGGCTCTTGGTTTCAAAAAGGTTGATGACCCCTGTTTTAGATATACGGTATGTATTATGGTAAGGTGTGTGCTGGGGGACTGCTATGACGTCACAGTATTTACAAAGACGATAAAACTATCGCCACACACATTGGAAACACAACTGCACCTAACTTTTTGTTTTGATGGATTAAAACCGTGCCGTGACCACCGCCGTCCAAACTGAACGGAACAGCTTGGTGGCTAAAAACATCCTAAAAAAAAACAAGGACTAGGAAGTCTGTTGAAATTGCGAAATCCCACATGAAGCAAAAAAGTAGGTCTTTGGGCGCATCATTTCTTGAATATGGCTCAGCCACCAAAGCTCTTGGTCAAATTTAAGAGAATATAAAGATAATTGCAGGGCTCGACTTTGCTGCTGGATGAACGGAAGTCGTGTTGCATGCAGCCCTGACCTCGCCACCACCTCACCCAATCAAACTCTTGCCTCCCTCTGCATCAAACGCTTTGCATCGAAACTTTGAACAACTGGGAGTTTCATTTTGTGGTTTGGGAAAATCCCCCAGATACTCCCTCTGATGTTGGAAGCTGTCATCTCTTATTTTAGGCTGGTATGGCACATTGGACGTGCTGCGCGTATGCCAATGTGTCACAAACAATGTTGATGGAATGTCAGTGGAGGCTCCCGACTTTGTAAACAACGCAGAGAGGTGAAGTTAGTGGAAAAATATTGACAGGGAAAGGAGGAATGAAAGGAAACCGCTACACCACAACTATTTTGAACACTGGTTCAGTGCGGTTGGGTTTAGGTGGTCAATAGGCAACAAGCTTTAGTAAGTCAAAGGTACAACTGCAGTATATTAAAGGGTGCCACCTTACTAAAACCTTAATCGGATTACCGTATTTTTCGTGGTATAAGTCGCTCCGGAGTATAAGTCGCACCTGCCGAAAATGTATAATAAAGAAGGAAAAAAATAAGATATATAAGTTGCACTGGAGTATAAGTCGCATTTTTTGGGAGATTTATTTGATAAAACCCAAGAATAGATAATTTAAATAGACAATTTAAAATAAATAAAGGATAGTGAACAACAGGCTGAATAAGTGTACGTTATATCAATCAATCAATCAATCAATCAATGTTTACTTATATAGCCCTAAATCACTAGTGTCTCAAAGGGCTGCACAAACCACAACACGAACCACTACGACATCCTCGGCAGGCCCACATAAGGGCAAGGAAAACTCACACCCAGTGGGACGTCGGTGACAATGATGACAATGAGAACCTTGGAGAGGATGAAAGCAATGGATGTCGAGCGGATCTAACATGATACTGTGAAAGTTCAATCCATAATGGATCCAACACAGTCGCGAGAGTCCAGTCCAAAGCGGATCCAACACAGCAGCGAGAGTCCCGCTCACAGCGGAGCCAGCAGGAAACTATCCCAAGCGGAGGCGGATCAGCAGCACAGAGATGTCCCCAGCCGATACACAGGCAAGCAGTACATGGCCACCGGATCGGACCGGAACCCCTCCACAAGGGAGAGTGGGACATAGGAGAAAAAGAAAAGAAACGGCAGAGCAACTGGTCTAAAAAGGGAGTCTATTTAAAGGCTAGAGTATACAAATGAGTTTTAAGGTGAGACTTAAATGCTTCTACTGTGGTGGCATCTCGAACTGTTACCGGGAGGGCATTCCAGAGTACTGGAGCCCGAAATGAAAACGCTCTATAGCCCGCAGACTTTTTTTGGGCTTTAGGAATCACTAACAAGCCGGAGTCCTTTGAACGCAGATTTCTTGCCGGGACATATGGTACAATACAATCGGCAAGATAGGATGGAGCTAGACTGTGTAGTATTTTATACGTAAGTAGTAAAACCTTAAAGTCACATCTTAAGTGCACAGGAAGCCAGTGCAGGTGAGCCAGTACAGGCGTAATGTCATCAAACTTTCTTGTTCTTGTCAAAAGTCTAGCAGCCGCATTTTGTACCAACTGTAATCTTTTAATGCTAGACATGGGGAGACCCGAAAATAATACGTTACAGTAATCGAGACGAGACGTAACAAACGCATGGATAATGATCTCAGCGTCTTTAGTGGACAGAATGGAGCGAATTTTAGCGATGTTACGGAGATGAAAGAAGGCCGTTTTAGTAACGCTTTTAATGTGTGACTCAAAGGAGAGAGTTGGGTCGAAGATAATACCCAGATTCTTTACCGTGTCGCCTTGTTTAATTGTTTGGTTGTCAAATGTTAGAGTTGTATTATTAAATAGAGGTCGGTGTCTAGCAGGACCGATAATCAGCATATCCGTTTTTTTGGCGTTGAGTTCCAAAAAGTTAGCGGACATCCATTGTTTAATTTCTTTAAGACACGCCTCCAGCTGACTACAATCCGGTGTGTTGGTCAGTTTTAGGGGCATGTAGAGTTGGGTGTCATCAGCATAACAGTGAAAGCTAACACCGTATTTGCGTATGATGTCACCTAGCGGCAGCATGTAGATGCTGAAGAGTGCAGGGCCAAGGACCGAACCCTGGGGAACTCCACACGTTACCTTAACGTAGTCCGAGGTGACGCATAAATAACCAACTGAGAACGTGCCTAGTATGTTAACGTAACATATTATGGTAAGAGTCATTCAAGCAACTATACCATATAGAACAGGGATAGGGAACCTATGGCTCTAGAGCAGGTGTCTCCAACTCAAATACAGAGTGGGACAAAATTTAAAACTGAACAAAGCCGAGTTTTTCAATGAATATTGAACAAGCAAGGCTTATATAACTTTATAGTGACATACAAAATCGAGTTTCAAATAATAATCATAATAATTAAAAAATATCAAAGGCATATCAAATCAAATTTAAATAAAAATTGAATGCCTCTTTTGTATTTGCAGCCTTCTGAGGTAAATATTAACATTAACTTTTTCCAGAGGCTAATACATTTGAAAATAAAATAATGAATAAATCAACCATTCGGGCCTTTTTACTGCTCACTTAATGTCGGGGCTCAGGTGGGTGGGATTAGGGGGGCGGGTTTTGTTGGTAGCGGGGAGGGGTGTGTATATTGTAGCGGTCCAGAAGAGTTAGGGCTGTAAGGGATTCTGGGTATTTGTTCTGTTGTGTTTATGTTGTGTTACGGTGCGGATGTTCTCCTGAAATGTGTTGGTCATTCTTGTTTGGTGTGGGTTCACAGTGTGGCGCATATTTGTAACAGTGTTAAAGTTGTTTATATGGCCACCCTCAGTGTGACCTGTATGCTGTTGATCAAGTATGCCTTGCATTTACTTACATGTGTGTAGAAGCCACATATATTACGTGACTGGCACGCTGTTTGTGAGGAGGAAAAACAGACTTGACGACAGGTTGTAGGGGACGCTAAAGGCAGTGCCTTTAAGACACACCCCCAATATTGTTGTCCGGGTGGAATTCGGGAGAATGGTTGCACCGGGACATTTTCAGGAGGGGCACTGAAATTCGGTGAATGCGGTGTTACAGCGGTACCGCTGTATAACACCGGCGGGCCAGCTCTAATGTTAATTTGATATTGCCTCAAGGGCCAAATAAAATTTTACGGCGGGCCAGTTTTGGCCCGCAGGCCAGAGTTTGACACCTATGCTGTAGAGCCAGATGTGGCTCTTTTGATGACTGCACCTGGCTCTCAGATAAATCTTAGCTGACATTGCTTAACACGATAAGTAATGAATAATTCAGCTGGTATTCACAGTGTCAAAAATAATGTTAAAAATACAAACCACTCTCATGCATTTTCATCCATCTATCCGGTTTCTACCGCACCTGTTCAAGAAATCGAATTAATGGTGAGAAGTATTTTATTTATTTTTGGTTAGCCTCAGAATAACAATGTTATTAAAAAGAATAAGAGATATATTATACTCTAAAAATGTTGATTTTTCTTAAAATGAACGCATGTAGTTGTATTCAGTGTTAACATTTTTTTTATATATATGGCTCTCACGGAAATACTTTTATAAATGTTTGGCTTGTATGGCTCTCTCAGCCAAAAAGATTCCCAACCCCTGATATAGAACATGCTATACGTTTACCAAACAATCTGTCACTCCTATTTGATAAATCCCATGAAATTTAGTCTACTCTCTTACGTGAATGAGCTTAATAATATTATTTGATATTTTACAGTAATGTGTTAATAATTTCACACATAAGTCGCTCCTGAGTATAAGTCGCACCTCCGGCCAAACTATGAAAAAAAAATGTGACTTATAGTCCGAAAAATACGGTGCATGTTTTCCAATCCGGCCACTACTCACACCAATGTTCACCATCAAGATGATTATTGAACTTAGATTCCCACATTTTAGAGATCAACACTGCAATGTTTTAAAGGGGTATCACCTGACACAGTCCCAAAACCGGCAAACAGTAGGTGTCCCTTTTGCAACCAATTTTTACGGTTTGGACCTTTTCGACACCCAAAAAGATAAAAGTATGTTTGCAGTATGTACCGTATTTTTGGGACTATAAGTCGCAGTTTTTTTCATATACTCCGGAGCGACTTATATGTGAAATTATTAAGACATTACCGTAAAATATCAAATAATATTATTTATCTCATTCGCGGAAGAGACGAAGAAAATGTCAGCAATCGTCACACACACGTCAACCAATTAGAATTCGGCGGGGGAGGGTCATGGCAGAAGTGCATTGTGGGTCATGGAATGCTAACTGCTATATGCTATATGCTAATGCCGTAGCTATAAAAATGGATCATTTCATCGTTGGCGGTAACTTATAAAAACTGAGAAGGGCTGAACAAAAATTGGACCAAAAAAGAATCATGTACTGCAGATTACAAGCTGGACGTAGTGAAATGTGAGTCCTAAACAAATCAGGTGTGTGAGTCCAAATGAGTTGTCATGGAAACACAACAACGGAGTGAAAAAACAGGAACTCACTCTCCCTTGTGGAGGGGGTCCGGTCCGATCCGGTGGCCATGTACTGCTTGCCTGTGTATCGGCTGGGGACATCTCTGTGCTGCTGATCCGCCTCCGCTTGGAATGGTTTCCTGCTGGCTCCGCTGTGAACGGGACTCTCGCTGCTGTGTTGGATCCGCTTTGGACTGGACTCTCGCGACTGTGTTGGATCCATTGTGGATTGAACTTTCACAGTATCATGTTAGACCCGCTCGACATCCATTGCTTTCCTCCTCTCCAAGGTTCTCATAGTCATCATTGTCACCGACGTCCCACTGGGTCATTATTGTCACCGATGTCCCACTGGGTGTGAGTTTTCCTTGCTCTTATGTGGGCCTACCGAGGATGTCGTGGTGGTTTGTGCAGCCCTTTGAGACACTAGTGATTTAGGGCTATATAAGTAAACATTGATAGATTGATTGAACTAATGGAGTCTTGAAGTAACATAACACAACTAAACAAAACAGAAATGGGTTGTACTTGTATAGCACTTTTCTACCTTCAAGGTACTCAAAGCGCTTTGACACTACTTCCACATTTACCCATTCACACACACATTCACACACTGATGGAGGGAGCTGCCATGCAAGGCAGCTAACCAGCACCCATCAGGAGCAAGGGTGAAGTGTCTTGCTCAAGGACACAACGGACGTGACGAGATTGGTATTAAGTGGGGATTGAACCAAGGACCCTCAGGTTGCGCACGGCCACTCTCCCACTGCGCCGCGCCGTCCCTAAAACACGGCTGTTAATGTTGATATTTACCTCAGAAGGCTGCAAATAGAAAAGAGGCATTACATTTTTTTTATTTTCAATTATATTTAATATGCCATTGATGTTTTTATTTTTATTTTTTGAAAGTTGATTTTGCACTATTAAGTTATATGTTCCATATTCAGTGTTAAAGCAAAATCAGCGTAGCAAACTGAGCAATAATTAAAGTTTTATTCACGCACTTTCTCTTGCTACCTCAAGGCTGGAATGTTTGATTCAGTCAAATCGGTTGGGGACATCTCTACGCTGCTGATCCGCTTGAGATGGTTTCCTGTGGACGGGACTCTCGCTGCTGTCTTGGATCCGCTTGAACTGAACTCTCGCGCCTGTGTTGGAGCCACTATGGATTGAACTTTCACAGTATCATGTTAAACCCGCTCGACATCCATTGCTTTCGGTCCCCTAGAGGGGGGGGGTTGCCCACATCTGAGGTCCTCTCCAAGGTTTCTCATAGTCAGCATTGTCACTGGCGTCCCACTGGATGTGAATTCTCCCTGCCCACTGGGTGTGAGTTTTCCTTGCCCTTTTGTGGGTTCTTCCGAGGATGTTGTAGTCGTAATGATTTGTGCAGTCCTTTGAGACATTTGTGATTTGGGGCTATATAAATAAACATTGATTGATTGAGAGTCATTATTGTTATTTTATTTACAAATGTATTATTTGCCGGTGGAAATGTTGCGATCCGTGACTCGGATCTTCACATATTATTGTTTATTTTTCCATCTGTGTTCTCATTCTCCGTTTGATCCGTTTATTTCCCGTTTAGTCCATCACCATGGTTACTTATTAGTTTCAGCTGTTACTCCCGGTTCCTGCACACCTGTTCTCTGCTAATCACCTTCCCTTTATAAGCCAGCCTCTTCTGTTTATTCTTTCTGGGGCTCTAGTTTGTTTTCACGCAACGTAACGTCAGGTATGCTTTTCTCGCTAGCTCATTAGCTCAGCCACCGAGTCATCTTCAGCTCACATGCTAATCATCTTTTTTTTTACTTTTTATGCCTTCATGCCAAGTCTTAGTTCTTTATATTTCCTAGCTTTCACGCTAGCGTCTTTTGTTTCCCTTTTTATTAGCTCCAGTGTTTTTGTTCAGAGCTCACCTTTTGTTGATAAATTTGTTAGATCCTACCTTTGTTGTGTTCTTCGTTTGACGCATCCACGAGGGAATCGAACCCGGTACCACGATGCCGAACCGGCGTTACAGGAAAAAGTTTATTTTGATATTTACCTCAAAAGGCTGAAAAAAGCATTACATTTTTATTTAAATTGTTTTTATTTGATATGCCATTGATATTTTTTAATTATTATTATTAGTATTTGAAACTCGATTTTGTAACTTTTATGTAACTTTATGTCACTATAAAGTTACATAAGCCTTGCTTGTTCAATATTTATTGCAAAACTTGTTTGGGTCCCTATTAAAGGTTAAAAGCCTACTGAAATTAGATTTTCTTATTTAAACGGGGATAGCAGGTCCATTCTATGTGTCATACTTGATCATTTCGCCATATTGCCATATTTTTGCTGAAAGGATTTAGTAGAGAACATCCACGATAAAGTTCGCAACTTTTGGTCGCTAATAAAAAAGCCTTGCCTTTACCGGAAGTAGCGGACGATGTGCGCGTGACGTCACCGGTTGTAGGGCTCCTCACATCCTCACATTGTTTATAATCATAGCCTCCAACAGCGAGAGCGATTCGGACCGAGAAAGCGACAATTTCCCCATTAATTTGAGCGAGGATGAAAGATTCGTGGATGAGGAAATTTAGAGTGAAGGACTAGAAGCGGTATAGCTCGGTTGGTAGAGCGGCCGTGCCAGCAACTTTAGGGTTGCAGGTTCGATCCCCGCTTGCACCATCCTAGTCACTGCCGTTGTGTCCTTGGGCAAGACACTTTATCCTCCTGCTCCCAGTGCCACCCACACTGGTTTTAAATATAACTTAGATATTGGGTTTCACAATGTAGAGCGCTTTCAATCAATCAATCAATCAATGTTTACTTATATAGCCCTAAATCACTAGTGTCTCAAAGGGCTGCACAAACCACTACGACATCCTCGGTAGGCCCACATAAGGGCAAGGAAAACTCACACCCAGTGGGACGTCGGTGACAATGATGACTATGAGAACCTTGGAGGAGGAAAGCAATGGATGTCGAGCGGGTCTAACATGATACTGTGAAAGTTCAATCTATAATGGATCCAACACAGTCGCGAGAGTCCAGTCCAAAGCGGATCCAACACAGCAGCGAGAGTCCCGTTCACAGGGGAGCCAACAGGAAACCATCCCAAGCGGAGGCGGATCAGCAGCGCAGAGATGTCCCCAGCCGATACACAGGCAAGCAGTACATGGCCACCGGATCGGACCGGACCCCTTCCACAAGGGAGAGTGGGACATAGAAGAAAAAGAAAAGAAAAAGAAAAAGAAAAGAAACGGCAGATCAACTGGTCTAAAAATAAAAATAAAAAGGGAGTCTATTTAAAGGCTAGAGTATACAAATGAGTTTTAAGGTGAGACTTAAATGCTTCTACTGAGGTGGCATCTCGAATTGTTACTGGGAGGGCATTCCAGAGTACTGGAGCCCGAAATGAAAACGCCCTATAGCCCGCAGACTTTTTTTGGGCTCTAGGAATCACTAATAAGCCGGAGTCCTTTGAACGCAGATTTCTTGCCGGGACATATGGTACAATACAATCGGCAAGATAGGATGGAGTTAGACCGTGAAGTATTTTATACGTAAGTAGTAAAACCTTAAAGTCACATCTTTGAGTCACTTGAGAAAAGCGCTATACAAATATAATTCACTTCAAAAAAAAAAAAAAAAGGTGATTGCAGTGGGAGCGTATCAGATGTTATTAGACACATTTACTAGGATAATTCTGGAAAATCCCTTATCTGCCTATTGTGTTGCTAGTGTTTTAGTGAGATTAAATAGTACCTGAAAGTCGGAGGGGTGTGGCCACGGGTGTGTTGACCGCCAGTGTCTCTGAGGGAAGTCACGCAGCTGCAGCAGCAAGGAAGCTACGCTGATTTCTCCGGTAAGAGCCGACTTATTACCACAATTTTCTCACCGAAAACTGCCGGTTTGACATTTGGACGGCTGGACCGCTCTGATCCATAGTAAAGCTTCACCTCCGGGAATTTTAAACAAGGAAACACCGTGTTTGTGTGGCTAAAGGCTAAAAGCTTCCCACCTCCATCTTTCTACTTTGACTTCTCCATTATTAATTGAACAAATTGCAAAAGATTCAGCAACACAGATGTCCGGAATACTGTGTAATTATGCGATTAAAGCAGACTACTTAAAGCTTGGATCGGGCTGGAAAATAATGTCCGCTACAACCCGAGACGTCAAACGCACGCGTCATCATTCCGCGACGTTTTAAACACGACACTTCGCGGGAAATTTAAAATTGCAATTTAGTAAACTAAAAAGGCCGTATTGGCATGTGTTGCAATGTTAATATTTCATCATTGATATATAAACTATCAGACTGAGTGGTCGGTATTAGTGGGTTTCAGTAGGCCTTTAACTTATTCAACTTTGGCCCGTGGCTTTGTTCAGTTTTAAATTTTGGCCTACTCTGTGTTTGAGTTCGACACCACTGCTGTACCCCGCTCAGGGACAATGATGTACTTTTTGTTCCATTCCCTTGATAGGAGCTGAGGACGTCGAGGCATAATGGGAACAACATGGATGGTAATGAGAGGCATGATGGAGGGGTTGACAAGGATTACCGACATTCCTCTTGATGGGTTTTTATGGAATGAAAAAACAAAACAAAAATAAGAACAGAATCGAGCTCCCTGGTTTATTTGATTTGAGAGGGGTTGTGGTCGTCCAGATGCAGGTTTCATCAGGGCTAAATATTTCCACACTGTTTGAAAAAAAAAAAAAAAAAAAAAAAAGCCAGAAAGCAAACACAAGCCAGACTGTGGGCCAGTTACAAGATGATTGTGGGTATTTGTTTACATGATGCTATGTGTGTGTGTGTGTGTGTGTGTGTGTGTTCCCTTGTAAATAAATACCAGGCCCTGCCATCCTGCATGTCATAACAGGTGCTTCTGGAACAGTTGTGCAACATTTGCAGTTGAAAATTATTTTCTCATTTCATGTTTATTGAATGGCCGTTGCTAACTTAAAGGCCTACTGAAACCCACCACTACCCACCACGCAGTCTGATAGTTTTTATATCAATGCAACACATGCCAATACGGCCTTTTTAGTTTACTAAATTGCAATTTTAAATTTCTTGAAAATGTCGCGTAATGATGAACATGAGCGCTGCACACACACACAGCTAAAAGTCGTCTGCTTTAACGGCATAATTACACAGTATTTTGGACATCTGTGTTGCTGAATCTTTTGCAAATTTGTTCAATTAATAATGGAGAAGACAAAGTAGAAAGACGGAGGTGGGAAGCTTTTAGCCTTTAGCAACACAAACACAGCCGGGGTTTCCTTGTTTAAAATTCCCTAAGGTGAAGCTTTACTATGGAACAGAACGGTCAAGCGATCATGGATCCGACCACATTGTGTGAAAATTGTGGTAATAAGTCAGCTCTTACTGTGGTTATGAGCGGAGCTTGCGTCCTCCTGCAGCTGCGGACTATTACCTCCTCCCACCGGAGACACTGGTGGTCACCACACCCGTGGCCACACCCCTGCGACTTTCAGGTACTATATAATCTCACTAAAACACTAGTAACACAATAGGCAGACAAGGGATTTTCCAGAATTATCCTAGTAAATGTGTCTAATAACATCTGAATCGCTCTTTGCCCTCGGCTTTTTTTTTACTTTTTTTTTTTTTCTAGTCCTTCACTCTCACTTTCCTCATTATCGCTCAAATTAATGGGGAAATTGGCGCTTTCTCGGTCCGAATCGCTCTAGCTGCTGCTGGCTATGATTATAAACCATGTGAGGATGTGAGGAGCCCTACAACCTGTGACGTCACGCGCACATCGTCTGCTACTTCCGGTAAAGGCAAGGCTTTTTTATCAGCGACCAAAAGTAGAAAGACGGAGTTGGGAAGCTTTAGCCTTTAGCCACACAAACACACGGTGATTCCTTGTTTAAAATTCACGGAGGTGAAACTTTACTATGGATCACAGCGGACATGGATCCCGACTACATGTCAACCAGCAGGTTTCGGTGAGAAAATTGTGGTTAAAAGTCGCTTCTTACCGGATATCAGCTGAGCTTGTTTCGTCCGTACAGCTGACGTCGACTTCCCCGAGAAACTGCGCGTCAACACCCGGACGTGCACGTACATTTCCGACTATCAGGTACTGTTAAACTCACTAAAACACTAGCAACATAATAGAAAGATAAGGGATTTCCCAGAATTATCCTAGTAAATGTGTCTAAAAACATATGAATCCGTCTCAATGCAATCGCGTTTTGTATTTTTTTTACTTTTTTTTTTTTTTTTCTAGTCCGTCGCTATCAAATTAATGGGGAAATTGTCGTTTTCTTGGTCCGAATAGCTGTTTTTCTTGGAGGCTCCCATTAAAATCAATGTGAATATATGAGGAGCCATCAACATGTGATGTCATCGTCTGCGACTCCCGGTAGACGCAGGGCTTTTCTCCAGTTGCGAACTTTATCGTGGATGTTCTCTACTAAATCCTTTCAGCAAAAATATAGCAATATCGCGAAATGATCAAGTATGACACATAGAATGGACCTGCTCTCCCCGTTTAAATAAGAAAATCTCATTTCAATAGGCCTTTAATGCCACTATTGACAACACTACAGCTTGTTCCCTTTCAGTGTTTTCCTTGGGTCAACAGTTCAAACCAAATACATGTTTGTTTTTTTTTTCCCCCCACATGAACACAAAAGTATTAATTATTCACTGAGAACATATTTCATGGGATACTTTACAGAAAAAAAAACAGTGATCCTTGAAGGAAAAGTGTGGTAGTCATGTCGCTTATGATAACACCTGAATCAACAAAGAGCCAGAAAAAGTCCATTGTGGCGACCGGATAAACGGAAATGACAGTGCTAACTAGAGAAAACTATTTCATTGTAAAGTTAAAGACATGCTGAAATGAGATTTTCTTATTTAAACGGGGATAGCAGGTCCATTCTATGTGTCATACTTGATCATTTTGTGATATTGCCATATTTTTGCTGAAATGATTTAATAGAGAACATCCACGATAAAGTTCGCAACTTTTGGTCGCTGATAAAAAAGCCTTGCCTTTACCGGAAGTAGCAGACGATGTGCGCGTGACGTCACGGGTTGTAGGGCTCCTCACATCCTCACATTGTTTATAATCATAGTCAGCAGCAGCTAGAGCGATTTGGACCGAGAAAGCGACAATTTCCCCATTAATTTGAGCGAGGATGAAAGATTTGTGGATGAGGATAGTGAGAGTGAAGGACTAGAAAAAAAAAAAAGTTAATTGTTTTTTTTTTAGAAAAAAGGCGACACATTTACTAGGATAATTCTGGAAAATCCCTTATCTGCCTATTGTGTTACTAGTGTTTTAGTGAGATTATATGGTACATGAAAGTCGGAGGGGTGTGGTGACCGCCAGTGTCTCCGGAGGGAGGAGGTAATAGTCCGCAGCTGCAGGAGGACACAAGCTCCGCTCATAACTACGGTAAGAGCCGGCTTATTACCACAATTTTCTCACCGAAAACTGCCGTTTGACATGTGGTCGGGATCCATGTTCGCTTGACCGCACTGTTCCATAGTAAAGCTTCACCTTCGGGAATTTTAAACAAGGAAACACCGGCTGTGTTTGTGTTGCTAAAGGCTAAAAACTTCCCACCTCCATCTTTCTACTTTATAGTCTCCATTATTAATTGAACAAATTGCAAAAGATTCAGCAACACAGATGTCCAGAATACTGTGTAATTATGCGATTAAAGCAGACCACTTATAGCTTGGATCGGGCTGGAAAAAAATGTCCGCTACAACCGGTGACGTCAAACACGTGTCATCATACCGCGACGTTTTCAACACGACATTGCGGGAAATTTTAAATTGCAATTTAGTAAACTAAACCGGCCATATTGGCATGTGTTGCGATGTTAATATTTCATCATTGATATATAAACTATCAAACAGCGTGGTCGGTAGTAGTGGGTTTCAGTAGGCCTTTAAGCTGCCCTAAAAATATTCATATTCTGATTCTACATTTAAAACACTTTCTTATGGTCTAAATCAGTGTTTTTCAACCTTTTTCGAGCCAAGGCACATTTTTTTCATCGATACAATCCAAGGGCACACCACCAGCCGAACATGTTGAAAACGCAGGAGGCGTCCCCAAACTTTTGACTCGCGGGCTGCATTGGGTTAAAAAAATGTGGTCATGGGCCGGGCTTTATATATATATATATATATATATATATATATATATATATATATATACATATATATATATATATATATATATATAGGGTTGGGAAATATGGCCTTTTTTTAATATCTCGATATTTTTAGGCCATATCGCGATACACAATATATATCTCGATATTTTGCCTTGTCCTTGAATGAACACTTGATGAATATAATCACAGCAGTATTATGATTCTAAGTGTCTACATGAAAACATTTATAGCAGGAGTGTCAAACGTACGGCCCGCGAACAGGTTTTTTCCGCCCCGAGGGATGAGTTTACTAAGTATAAAAATGAGCCGAAACTTCGGAATGAAAGAAACTGCTGTTCTAAATGTGTCCACTAGATGTCACAATAGCAATTCTTTGTATTTTTGTAGGTCATGATATATATGTAAACAAAACAAAAAAAAGAAACCACTTGATGTTATAATAGCCTGTAAATTGATCTTGATATCATTTTTTTATCTTGATAGATTGAAAATTAACATCCAATGAGTTGACTGATGAACATTATCACATATTTTATTTTAAAAGTATAAATAACGACAAATAAAGATAGAGTATATTCATACGATTTAAGTGTAAAAACAAAAAAAACTAAATTATGATTTGTACAATTTCAGAATGTGCTTGTTCTATTTTCAAACCAAGGAAACTGTGAGGACTCTTCTTCGGCATGGTAATGCCGGTGTGGTTCTTCCAAGGATGCGTCGAAGCAGAACACAGCAAAGGTATGATATAAATGGATTTATTAAATAATAAAAAGGCTAGGAACAAAAACACTGTTGTAAAGAGAAGGCAAACAAAAGACGCTAGGGTGAAAGCTAGGATAACACTGGGAAACTAAAACTTGCCTCGAGGGCACAAATGAGAAAAAAAATCATCAGTATGAAAACTAGAATAAACAAGTGGCGTAGCATGAGAGCTAGCGAGAAAATACATACGATGGAACAATGAGAGTCGTCACTGTAGCACGAAGGCAAATTAGGATCCGAGAATGAATAACGAAAACGGGCGAGTTTAAATAAGGGTGGTGATTAGAAGAAAACAGGTGTGCGTAGATAATTGGCAGGTGAACTAATGAGTTACCATGGTGACAGACTAAACAGGAAATAAAGACGTTGAACAACAGGGTGATACAAAAATGGAACAATAAATCAGAATATGTACAGATCGGAGCAGCGGATCGCAACAGAAACAATCTGAAGTCGTCTTTATTTTTAAGTTATCGTGCCGTGATTTTTACCAGTCCGGTCCACTTGGAAGTAGATTTTTTTCCATGTGGCCCCCCGGTCTAAAATGAGTTTGTCACCCCTGGTTTAAAGGGTCTGCCACGTCTGTTTAGTTGCATCCACTGACGACAACTCCAAATAACTGCCGTGTTTTAACCGGCTTCGCCACCTTTGTCCGTTATTCCGCTCGCACTTTTTTTTTCTCTTCGTTTTTCTACGGAGGCCGAGCCAGGAGCACCTGCAAGTGCTCACTTTGAAAGATGTTGCGGGCTGAAGAATGCGTGCAGTAAACACACCAGAGAGCTCTATTTATAATAAATCAGCTTTATGGGCCTCTGATGGAGGTGATATGAGGGAAATTTATGCTGGGAGACCTCGCTGTCCCGGGTGAGACAGCTGCGAGATAGCACTACAAGATCAGCCCCCCAACCCCACTCCTGCTACCTCACCATGGTCTCTGGATGTGTAAAGTCCAGACTGAAATAGAGTTTGGCCAGGGTGTGTGTGTGTGTGTGGTTGTTTTCGAGGCACAAATAGCTGAGACTCGGACGAAGAGTGAAGGTATCCGAATGCTCGCGGTCATGCCAGACTTGTAATTTTGTAGCATTCCTCGCCGTCGCATTAGCGCTCGCTGCTTCTTCCAGATGGTTCCGCTCACTGCAAGAGCCAAAACTCGGGCGATGATGTCACAGGCGTGCATACATTGTATGGTTTCACCTTACAACAGCAACCCTCTTCCCCATCGCCTCATTCCATGATGAAAGGTGACCACCCGCTGTTATTTGCTTTTCGGCAGATACAGCCAATATTAACAACGGCTGCAGCACCGGGGAGCTCTGAAGCGCAGCGCCTGCCGAGGCCGAGAACATGGCGCACGTTAACAGCGAGTTGGCTGTCTGCTGACGTCGTGCATGTTCTGTCGTGGAGGAGAAACAGCTTCTGTTTGTTGTCTTTTTTTTGTCAACCCTCCTTTGTGAGGACCGATCAGCCAAATGATGTGGATAATAGTTGCTGGATCAATGTCCATTCTTTGCATGAGGTCAGGGGAGGCAGTGCCTCACCTGTGATCATGCAAAGAAATACAATATATAATGATGAAATAATTGTAATTGTTACTTTTTAATTTGGATTTAGATTCACCAATTTGGATTCTTTTTTCATTATAATCGCTGAATTTTCGCAATCCCTCCTTAAAGGGGAACATTATCACCAGACCTATGTAAGCGTCAATATATACCTTGATGTTGCAGAAAAAAGACCATGTATTTTTTTAACCGATTTATGAACTCTAAATGGGTGAATTTTGGCAAATTAAACGCCTTTCTGTTTATCGTTCTTTTAGCGATAACGTCAGAACGTGACGTCACCGAGGTATCAAACACCAGGTCTCAGCTCTGTTATTTTCCGTTTTTTCGACTATTTTTTGGAACCTTGGAGACATCATGCCTCGTCGGTGTGTTGTCGGAGGGTGTAACAACACTAACAGGGAGGGATTCAAGTTGCACCACTGGCAAGAAATCTGCAGCCAGACCCCCATTGAATGTGCCAGAGTGTCTTCACATTTGTCCGGCGATGCTAAGACAGACATGGCACAGAGATGTATGGATAACCTGCAGATGCATTTGCAACGATTAAGTCAACGAAATCACAAAGGTGAGTTTTGTTGATGTTGTTGACTTATGTGCTAATCAGACATATTTGGTCACGGCATGACTGCCAGCTAATGGATGCTAACATGCTACGCTAATCAATGCTAACATGCTATTTACGCTAGCTGTATGTACATTTGAAACTATATACCCACATTTAATGCAAAACAAACACTTACCAATCGGCGGATTTAAGTTGTTCCAGTGTCACAAGATGCGAAAGTCCTGATCGTTTGGTCCGCACATTTTACCGGCGATGCTAATAAGGCAGCCATGCTATGGGCCACTTCATTAGGTACACCCACGCTATGGCCGAATAGCGTCAATAGCTTTTCGCTCAATAGCTTCAGTTTCTTCTTCAATTTCGTTTTCGCTATCTGCCTCCATCCTCCGACCATCTGTTTCAATACATGCGTAATCTGTTGAATCTCTTAAGCCGCTGAAATCCGAGTCTGAATCCGAGCTAATGTCGCTATATCTTGCTGTGGTAACCGCCATGTTGTTTGTATTGGCAGCCCTGTATGACGTCACAGGGAAATGGATAGTGGTTTCGAAGATAGCGAAAATAAGGCACTTTAAAGCTTTATTTAGGGATAAATTTAGGGTAAAATTTTGAAAAAAAACTTCAAAAAATACAACAAGCCACTGGGAACTGATTTTTATTGTTATTTACCCTTTTGAAATTGTGATAATGTTCCCCTTTAAAGGCCTACTGAAACCCACTACTACCCACCACGCAGTCTGATAGTTTATATATCAATGATGAAATATTAACATTGCAACACATGCCAATACGGCTTATTTAGTTTACTAAATTTCAATTTTAAATTTCCCGAGAGATTCATCTTGAAAAGGTCGTGTAATGATGACGTGTACGCAAGACGTCACAGGTTTTTAAGAAATATGAGCGCTGCACACACACACAGCTAAAAGTCCTCTGCTTTAACCGCATAATTACACTGTATTTTGGAGATCTGTGTTGCTGAATCTTTTGCAATTTGTTCAATTAATATTGGAGAAGTCAAAGTAGAAAGATGGAGTTGGGAAGCTTTAGTCTTTAGCCACACAAACACACGGCGATTCCTTGTTTAAAATTCACGGAGGTGAAACTTTACTATGGATCAGAGCGGTCAAGCGAACGTGAGTCACGACGGAATGTCAACCAGTAGGTTTCGGTGAGAAAATTGTGGTGAAAAGTCACTTCTTACCGGTGATCAGCTGAGCTTGTGCCGTCCATAGCTGCCATCGACTCCCCTGAGACACTGGCGTCAAAACACCCGTGGAGACACACTTCCGACTATCAGGTACTATCAAACTCACTAAAACACTAGCAACACAAGAGAAAGATAAGGGATTTCCCAGAATTATCCTAGTAAATGTGTCCAAAAACATCTGAATCCATACCAATGCAATTGCGTTTTTGTTGTAGTTTTTTTCTAGTCTGTCGCTATCAATATCCTCAAACACAAATCCTTCATCCTCGCTCAAATTAATGGGGAAATTGTCGTTTTCTCGGTCCGAATAGCTGTTTTTGTTGGAGGCTCCCATTAAAAACAATGTGAATATGTGAGGAGCCATCAACATGTGACGTCATTGTCTGCGACTTCCGGTAAGAGGCAGGGCTTTTCTGTTAGCAAACAAAAGTTGCGAACTTTATCGTGGATGTTCTCTACTAAATCCTTTCAGCAAAAATATGGTAATATGGCGAAATGATCAAGTATGACACATAGAATAGACCTGCTATCCCCGTTTAAATAAGAAAATCTCATTTCAGTAGGCCTTTAAAGGGGAACATTATCACCAGACCTATGTAAGCGTCAATATATACCTTGATGGTGCAGAAAAAAGACCAAATATTTTTTTAACCGATTTCCGAACTCTAAATGGATGAATTTTGGCGAATTAAATGCCTTTCTGTTTATCGCTCTTTTTGCGATGACGTCAGAATGTGACGTCTCCGAGGTAACACAGCCGCCATTTTCATTTTCAAGACATTACAAACACCGGGTCTCAGCTCTGTTATTTTCCGTTTTTTCGACAATTTTTTGGAACTTTGGAGACATCATGCCTCGTCGGTGTGTTGTCGGAGGGTGTAACAACACTAACAGGGAGGGATTCAAGTTGGACCACTGGCCCAAAGAGGCGAAAGTGTCTGCCGCCAGACCCCCATTGAATGTGCGGGAGTTTCTCCACATTTGACCAGCGATGCCAGACATGGCACAGAGATGTATGGATAACCTGCAGATGCATTTGCAACGATAAATTCAAAAAAATCACAAAGGTGAGTTTTGTTGATGTTGACTTATGTGCTAATCAGACATATTTGGTTGTGGGGTGACTGCCAGCTAATCAATGCTAACATGCTATGCTAATCGATGCTAACAGGCTATTTACCTTCGGTGCTAAAGCAGACATGGCACAGAGATGGCACAGAGATGTATGGATAACCTGCAGATGCATTTGCAACGATAAAGTCAACGAAATTACAAAGGTGAGTTTTGTTGATGTTTACTGCCAGCTAATCGATGCTAACATGTTACGCTAATCGATGCTAACATGCTATTTACCGGCGGTGCTAAAGCAGACATGGCACAGATGTATGGATAACCTGCAGATGCATTTGCAACTATATTACGTTTCCTTCCACCCACATTTAATGCGAAAAAAACACTTACCAATCGACGGATTTAAGTTGCTCCAGTGTCACAAGATGCGAAAGTCCTGATCGTTTGGTCCGCACATTTTACCGGCGATGCTAACACAGCTATTTGGCCATGCTATGGCTATGATTAGCGTCAATAGCTATTCGCTCAATAGTTTCAGTTTCTTCTTCAATACTTTCATACTCCAACCATCCGTTTCAATACATGCGTAATCTGTTAAATCGCTTAAGTCGCTGAAATCCGAGTCTGAATCCGGGCTAATGTCGCTATATCTTGCTGTGGTATTCCCATTGTTTGTTTACATTGGCAGCACTGTGTGACGTCACAGGGAAATGGATAGTCGCATAGCAAATAGCGAAAATCAAGCACTTAAAAGCTTTTTTTAGGGATATTCGGGGACCGGTAAAATTCTGAAAAAAACAACTGATCTTTATTGTTTTTAACCCTTTTGAAATTGTGATAATGTTCCCCATTAATAATAGCTTTTGTTGCTACGTGAATTCCGTTACCAGTTCTAAACACAGCTGGTGAGAAAGGAGGACGGAAGTCAGGGTAACCACTTGGTTGCCCTAGTTTTTGCCTTTGCTCTGATTCCCACCTCCTCTCTCCACGCTGAGCTGAAGACTCCCCACGGGTGGGGTGTACAAGGTACTCCAGGGGAAACAGGCGGAGCAAAGGCAAGACTTTTGGCAGCCAACCAGCCAAGTCCAGCCACCGGCGTGTTTGAGTGGTTGCTATGACAAGCAGAGGGAGTGGGCCTCCTGTACCTCCATCATCTCCTGAGGAGAGCTTAAACCAAGAGGATGGAGACAGGACTCTGGGAAAATCTGAAAAATTTATTTTTTAGCCCGGATATCCCTTCACGTGTAAATAAACCAAACCAAGCCTCAGAAACAATTAAAAGTGAGCAGAACCACCAAACACAACAATAAGCGATATCACAATGACTATGTGTTTGTTTGAAAAATAAGCATTTTGACATGAGGCGGGTGTGCAACATCTAACCTGTTAACACGGGAATTGAATGATAAAGTGAAACTGGATCCAAAAATAAACACACCAGCAGTCACGACGGATTATATTCTGTCATGGAAAGCAAGACTCTATTGTTAGTGATACACACAATCAGCCACTAAGCCCCTGTTTAAGGAATCCGCAAAGTTGTTTTTTTTGGGACATTTTATTTATTCATTTTACTGTCAGCGGAAAATTTGTGTCATGTCAAACCAGCCCCAAGGGCACCGGCGGAGAAGCACAGCGTGGAAGAAATGTGGCTTCAGTTAGCCCGATTTGCCTGTTTCCAGTTGCTGGAAAAAGGTAAGGCTTTGTTTGTTTGTTTGATTGTTTGTTTGTTTGTTTTTTTGTTTGTTTGTTTGTTTGTTTGTCGAGATGTCACCAGCGAACGGAGTTATGGTTTACCACTCTTCCATATTGAGTTGAAATTAACAGGTAGCATGACTCAGCACGGGCTTCACGGTGGCAGAGGGGTTAGTGCATGGGTGTCAAATTCTGGCCCGCGGGCCAAATCTGGCCCGCCGTGTAATTTAATTTGTCACCAAATTAAATTATCACCAAACCTATGCAAGCGTCAAACTCCTTCTTTCATCTCCGTAATATCGCTAAAATTCGCTCCATTTTGTCCACTAAAGACACCGAGATCATTATCCATGCGTTTGTTACGTCTCGTCTCGATTACTGTAACGTATTATTTTCGGGTCTCCCCATGTCTAGCATTAAAAGATTACAGTTGGTACAAAATGCGGCTGCTAGACTTTTGACAAGAACAAGAAAGTTTGATCACATTACGCCTGTACTGGCTCACCTGCACTGGCTTCCTGTGCACTTAAGATGTGACTTTAAGGTTTTACTACTTACGTATAAAATACTACACGGTCTAGCTCCATCCTATCTTGCCGATTGTATTGTACCATATGTCCCCGGCAAGAAATCTGCGTTCAAAAGACTCCGGCTTATTAGTGATTCCTAAAGCCCAAAAAAAGTCTGCGGGCTATACAGCGTTTTCGTTCGGGCTCCAGTACTCTGGAATGCCCTCCCTTCTACTGAGATGCTACCTCAGTAGAAGCATTTAAGTCTCACCTTAAAACTCATCTGTATACTCTAGCCTTTAAATAGACCTCCTTTTTAGACCAGTTGATCTGCCGCTTCTTTTCTTTTTTCTTCTATGTCCCCCCCTCCCTTGTGGAGGGGGTCCGGTCCGATGACCATGGATGAAGTACTGGCCTGTCCAGAGTCGAGACCCAGGATGGACCGCTCGTCGGGACCCAGGATGGACATCTCTACGCCACTGATCCGCCTCCGCTTGAGATGGTTTCCTGTGGACGGGACTCTCGCTGCTGTCTTGGATCCGCTTTGAACTGAACTCTCGCAGTATCATGTTAGGCCCGCTCGACATCCATTGCTTTCGGTCCCCTAGAGGGGGGGGGGGGGGTGGGGGGGGGTTGCCCACTTCTGAGGTCCTCTCCAAGGTTTCTCATAGTCCGCATTGTCACTGGCGTCCCACTGGATGTGAATTCTCCCTGCCCACTGGGTTTTCCTTGCCCTTTTGTGGGTTCTTCCGAGGATGTCGTAGTCGTAATGATTTGTGCAGTCCTTTGAGACATTTGTGATTTAGGGCTATATAAATAAACATTGATTGATTGATTGAATATATACCTTGATGTTGCAGAAAAAAGACCATGTATTTTTTTAACCGATTTCCGAACTCTAAATGGGTGAATTTTGGCAAATTAAACGCCTTTCTGTTTATCGGTCTTTTAGCGATGACGTCAGAACGTGACGTCACCGAGTTAACACACCCGCCATATTCATTTTCACATTACAAACAGCGGGGTCTCAGCTCTGTTATTTTCCGTTTTTTCGACTATTTTTTGGAACCTTGGAGACATCATGCCTCGTCGGTGTGTTTGTCGGAGGTGTAACAACACTAACAGGGAGGGATTCAAGTTGCACCACTGGCAAGAAATCTGCCGCCAGACCCCCATTGAATGTACCAAAGTGTCTTCACATTTGACCGCCGATGCTAAGGCAGACATGGCACAGAGATGTATGGATAACCTACAGATGCATTTGCAACGATTAAGTCAACAAAATCACAAAGGTGAGTTTTGTTGATGTTGTTGACTTATGTGCTAATCAGACATATTTGGTCACGGCACGACTGCCAGCTAATCGATGCTAACATGCTATGCTAATCGATGCTAACATGCTATTTACGCTAGCTGTACGTACAATTGAAACTAGATACCCACATTTAATGCGAAACAAACACTTACCAATCGACGGATTTTAAGTTGCTCAGTGTCACAAGATGCGAAAGTCTTGATCGTTTGGTTCACACATTTTACCGGCGATGCTAATAAGGCAGCCATGCTATGGGCCACTTCATTAGGTACACCCACGCTATGGCCGAATAGCGTCAATAGCTATTCGCTCAATAGCTTCAATTTCTTCTTCAATTTCGTTTTCGCTATCTGCCTTCATACTCCGACCATCTGTTTCAATACATGCGTAATCTGTTGAATCGCTTAAGCCGCTGAAATCCGAGTCTGAATCCGAGCTAATGTCGCTATATCTTGCTGTGGTAACCGCCCATGTTGTTTGTATTGGCAGCCCTGTATGACGTCACAAGGAAATAGATAGTGCTTTCGAAGATAGCGAAAATAGGGCACTTTGAAGCTTTATTTAGGGATATTCCGGGACCGGTAAAATTAAAAAAAAAACTTCAAAAAATAGAACAAGCCACTGGGAACTGATTTTTATTGTTTTTAACCTTTTGAAATTGTGATAATGTTCCCCTTTAAGGCAATATCAAATTAACATTACAGCTGGCCCGCCGGTATTCTACAGCAGTGGTGCCGCTTTAACACCGCATTCACTGCTATTACTCTTACTCGCCAGTCCTCCCGATTTCCCAGAAGACTCCCGAATTTCAGTGCCCCTCTCGAAAATCTCCCGGGGGCAACCATTCTCCCCAATTTCTCCCGATTTCCACCCGGACAACAAATTGAGGACCCTGCCTTTATCGTACTCTACAACCTGTCGTCATGTCCTCTTTTCCTCCCTACAACCAGCGTGCCAGCCCAGTCACATAATATATGCGGCTTTTACGCCCAGAAATGAATGCAATGAATGAATGTACAGCGAGCTGCATAGAAAATAATATATAATTTGAGGGGCTTCAACTTACTCAAAAATTGTCCATATTTTGTAAGCATGTGTATCTTGTCAAGAGTTTGCACTTTTAAGTATTCTGGACACCTGAACAGTTATGTTTTTTAACATTAATCAGTCTATCAATTGATTAATCCATTTGGCTATCCCTATTATTATTAATGATGCTAGCAAGCTACATAGCCTGTATAGCAAACTGCACAGTATTGAACATACAAAAAAAAAAATATATATATATAAAAATCTACATATTTAGTAAGCATGTGTATCCTGTCAATATTTTACACTTTTAGGGGTTCTGGAAACAACCTAAAAAGTTAGAGCTTACATCTTTCAATCTAGTTGTTTGGCTATCCTCAGTATTCCTTGCTAGTTAGTTACAAAGCCTGTAAACAAACTACAAAGCTGTACAATAATATTTAAGGGACTTGAACACATTAAAAATCACCATATTTAGTAAGCATGCACAGTAAAAAATCCTGGGTTATTTGATAACCCAATTTATGAGTTGCGAGTGTTGGGTTAAATGTTGGAGTTGTTTTTATTGATTGGTTTGTGCAGCCCTTTGAGACACCTGTGATTTAGGGCTATATAAATAAACATTGATGATTGATTTTATGAAGAGCAATCCATTTTTTGGGTTATAAGGGTACTGTATTGTTCGGATTATAAGTCACAGTTTTTTTCAGATTTATACTCTGGAGCGACTTATGTGTGAAATTATCAACACATTACCGTAAAATGTCAAATAATATTATTTATCTCATTCACGTAAGAGACTAGGCGTATATCGGTCATGGCAGGAAAAATGGATTGTGAAAAAAAGATCCTACCTGCTACTACTCTATCAGACAACGATGTCCCAAAAACTGCCAGCAGAAAATGCAAAAATGCGACTTATACTCTAGTGTGACTTATATATGTTTTTTTTTGCTTCTTTATTGTGCATTTTCGACTGGTGCGACTTATACTCCGGAGCGACTAACAATCCGAAAAATACGGTATTTTTTTAAAACTAAATTTCTGGGTCTTCAAAACTATCAACCATTTTTGGTTGATTTTCAACGAGTAACGCATTTATGGTTAAAAACCTTTTTTTTTAATTAAAAGGTATTTTTTTCCTGAAAAGAATTTTATTAAGGATTCATCTAATTAACATTATCTACAATCACACATCTTATATACATGAAAATATTTCAGCATGCTGTACAGGACTACTAGAACCATACACGGCAATTCTTGTAAAAAAAAAAAAATGTCACTCATATCTTGCTTTTGAGTATGTTTTAATGGAATAAAATACTTTTGTATCAGTAGTTTGGAAAGAGTAGGACAAACAGCAGTAAAATGTATAATTCTTAACTAAAAATTGGGTCAAGTAGAGATTAATTGCGCAACCCAATAGTTGGGTTTGGAATAACCCAACATTGTAGTGAGCATAACTAATTTTTTGTGTTAAATAACTTCTACCCAATAGTTGGGTTATGAATCAACCAACGTTGAGTTAGCATAACTCAACTTTTTTGGGGTTAAATAATTCAACCCACTAGTTAGGTTGGGAATAACCCAACATGAAGTTATCATAATTCACTTTTTGGTTAAATAATTCAACGCAAAAAGTTGTGTTGAAAAAATTAACCCAAAATGTTGAGTTAAAATAACTCAAATAAGGGGTTTGTCCTTTTCTGAACCAGCAGTTGGGTTAAAATTGGATATTTTTTAACCCAACATTTTTTAGTATCTGTGTAACCTGGCTAGAATTTACACCTTTGGGGGTTCTGGACACGACCTGACAAAAAACGTGTGTAAAAAAGTAAGCGTGAAAATTAGCAATGAAAAATTGACACAGATATTCACAATCAACGCAGAACCTGTGCTGTAAAAATGTAGTCAATCGGCCAATTAGTTTGCTACCTGATCAAACTCTTCCTCTGGAATATTCTCGGTCGACACCACAATCAAACCACAAGTCGGTAAGTTGTGGGCAAAGCTCGAGCAGAAAGCGCACTGGAACACGCTAACAGTGCATCTGATTGACACAATATCTGGAACGCAGGTTCATCAAGTCCGGCGGGCGGGGGAAGATTGATAACGAACCTACGCAAACACGCATAGATAGTCAGCCATTTTTTGCTTTAAAAGAGAAGCACTAAGTTCAAAGTACACTAAGTATCTGTCATTTCAATTATAGATAACACAGAACAGTCATGTCAAGCTGTCATCTCATGCAACACCCTGGCTGGGGGGGGTTGCGGCGGGGGGGTGATCTTAGGACCTTTTAGAAGGAGAAACCGTCAATCGCACTCCACGGGTACGAGTTGCGTCCACTTTCCAAGAGGGTGACGCTACTTTAATGTCTAACCTGCACCCACCACCCTCTGCAGATGTTATCAGCATGCACTGGTCAAGTGAGTGGGCGGTGACGTGGGGGGAGTCCAGGAGTGGGGTCCTTTTTTAGGTCTTCCTCGGGTTTCAACACTGTCCAGACGCTGCCTGAGTGGGCCACTGCCGGAGGCCAGGACCCTGAGGAGCTGGGGGTCTGGAAGTAGAGGGGGCAGGGGGAAGTTGCCACCAGGAAACTTTCTCAGTGGATTAAAAAGCTTTTTTATCACCACGTGGATTGGCACTTGAAGATAATGCGTTAACCTGAGAGGGGAGGTTGGGGGCGGTGACCAAAGGAGGGTGGTTATCCAGAGGTGTTGCTGGTTGGTGATAGAGATCCGCATAAGTGGTATTAAAGTGGAAAACGGGTTGGACTGGAATGACAGGAATTACATTTTCTATGGACTTTAGGCGACTGATCCGACCAGAAACGGTTGTAGCAAAAAAAACCCTGAAAAGCTGCTTCTGATTTGTTAAATAAAGGCAGGTATTGAAACGACAGAAAGAGATTA
>NC_084613.1:76391101-76408601 GCF_033978795.1 Nerophis ophidion
GTTTTTGTTGGAGGCTCCCATTAAAAAACAATGTGAATATGTGAGGAGCCATCAACATGTCACTCATTGTCTGCGACTTCCGGTAAGAGGCAGGGCTTTTCTGTTAGCAAACAAAAGTTGCGAACTTTATCATGGATGTTCTCTACTAAATCCTTTCAGCAAAAATATGGGCAATATGGCGAAATGATCAAGTATGACACATAGAATAGACCTGTATCCCCGTTTAAATAAGAAAATCTCATTTTCAGTAGGCCTTTAAAGGGAACATTATCACCAGACCTATGTAAGCGTCAATATATACCTTGATGGTGCAGAAAAAAGACCAAATATTTTTTTAACTCGATTTCCGAACTCTAAATGGATGAATTTTGGCGAATTAAATGCCTTTCTGTTTACGCTCTTTTTGCGATGACGTCAGAATGTGACGTCTCTGAGGTAACACAGCCGCCATTTTCTTTTCAGACATTACAAACACCGGGTCTCAGCTCTGTTATTTTCCGTTTTTTTCGACTATTTTTTGGAACTTTGGAGACATCATGCCTCGTCGGTGTGTTGTCGGAGGGTGTAACAAAACTAACAGGGAGGGATTCAAGTTGCACCACTGGCCCGAAGATGCGAAAGTGTCTGCCGCCAGACCCCCATTGAATGTACCAAAGTGTCTCCACATTTTACCGGCGATGACAGACATGGCACAGAGATGTATGGATAACCTGCAGATGCATTTGCAACGATAAATTCAACAAAATCACAAAGGTGAGGTTTTGTTGATGTTGACTTATGTGCTAATCAGACATATTTGGTTGTGGGGTGACTGCCAGCTAATCAATGCTAACATGCTATGCTAATCGATGCTAACATGCTATTTACCTTCGGTGCTAAAGCAGACATGGCACAGAGATGCATGGATAACCTGCATATGCATTTGCAACTATATTACATTTCCTTCCACCTACATTTAATGCGAAAAAAACACTTACCAATCGAAAGATTTAAGTTGCTCCAGTGTCAAGAGATGCGAAAGTCCTGATCGTTTGGTCCGCACATTTTACCGGCGATGCTAACGCAGCTATTCGGCCATGCTATGGCTATGATTAGCGTCAATAGCTATTCGCTCAATAGCTTCTGTTTCTTCTTCAATACGTTCATACTCCAACCATCCGTTTCAATACATGCGTAATCTGTTAAATCGCTTAAATCGCTGAAATCCGAGTCTGAATCCAAGCTAATGTCACTATATCTTGCTGTGGTATTTGCCGTTGTTTGTTTACATTGGCAGCACTGTATGACGTCACAGGGAAATGGATAGTCGCATAGCAAATAGCGAAAATCAAGCACTTTAAAGCTTTTTTTAGGGATATTCGGGGACCGGTAAAATTTAGAAAAAAACAACTGATTTTTATTGTTTTTAACCCTTTTGAAATTGTGATAATGTTCCCCATTAATAATAGCTTTTGTTGCTACGTGAATTCCGTTACCAGTTCTAAACACAGCTGGTGAGAAAGGAAGACGGAAGTCAGGGTAACCACTTGGTTGCCCTAGTTTTTGCCTTTGCTCTGATTCCCACCTCCTCTCTCCACGCTGAGCTGAAGACTCCCCACGGGTGGGGTGCACAAGGTACTCCAGGGGAAACAGGCGGAGCAAAGGCAAGACTTTTGGCAGCCAACCAGCCAAGTCCAGCCACCGGCGTGTTTGAGTGGTTGCTATGACAAGCAGAGGGAGTGGGCCTCCTGTACCTCCATCATCTCCTGAGGAGAGCTTAAACCAAGAGGATGGAGACAGGACTCTGGGAAAATCTGAAAAATATATTTTTTAGCCCGGATATCCCTTCACGTGTAAATAAACCAAACCAAGCCTCAGAAACAATTAAAAGTGAGCAGAACCACCAAACACAACAATAAGCGATATCACAATGACTATGTGTTTGTTTGAAAAATAAGCATTTTGACATGAGGCGGGTGTGCAACATCTAACCTGTTAACACGGGAATTGAATGATAAAGTGAAACTGGATCCAAAAATAAACACACCAGCAGTCACGACGGATTATATTCTGTCATGGAAAGCAAGACTCTATTGTTAGTGATACACACAATCAGCCACTAAGCCCCTGTTTAAGGAATCCGCAAAGTTGTTTTTTTTGGGACATTTTATTTATTCATTTTACTGTCAGCGGAAAATTTGTGTCATGTCAAACCAGCCCCAAGGGCACCGGCAGAGAAGCACAGCGTGGAAGAAATGTGGCTTCAGTTAGCCCGATTTGCCTGTTTCCTGTTGCTGGAAAAAGGTAAGGCTTTGTTTGTTTGTTTGTTTGTTTGTTTGTTTGTCGAGATGTCACCAGCGAACAGAGTTATGGTTTACCACTCTTCCCATATTGAGTTGAAATTAACAGGTAGCATGACTCAGCACTGGCTTCACGGTGGCAGAGGGGTTAGTGAATGGGTGTCAAATTCTGGCCCGCGGGCCAAATCTGGCCCGCCGTATAATTTAATTTGGCCCTTATAGGGGAACATTATCACCAAACCTATGCAAGCGTCAAACTCCTTCTTTCAACTCCGTAATATCGCTAAAATTCGCTCCATTTTGTCCACTAAAGACGCCGAGATCATTATCCATGCGTTTGTTACGTCTCGTCTTCATTACTGTAACGTATTATTTCCGGGTCTCCCCATGTCTAGCATTAAAAGATTACAGTTGGTACAAAATGCGGCTGCTAGACTTTTGACAAGAACAAGAAAGTTTGATCACATTACGCCTGTACTGGCTCACCTGCACTGGCTTCCTGTGCACTTAAGATGTGACGTTAAGGTGTTACTACTTACGTATAAAATACTACACGGTCTAGCTCCATCCTATCTTGCCGATTGTATTGTACCATATGTCCCGGCAAGAAATCTGCGTTCAAAAGACTCCGGCTTATTCCTAAAGCCCAAAAAAAGTCTGCGGGCTATAGAGCGTTTTCCGTTCGGGCTCCAGTACTCTGGAATGCCCTCCCGGTAACAGTTCGAGATGCTACCTCAGTAGAAGCATTTAAGTCTCACCTTAAAACTCATTTGTATACTCTAGCCTTTAAATAGACATCCTTTTTAGACCAGTTGATCTGCCGCTTCTTTTCTTTTTTCTCCTATGTCCCCCTTCCCTTGTGGAGGGGTTCGGTCCGATGACCATGGATGAAGTAGTGGCTGTCCAGAGTCGAGACCCAGGATGGACTGCTCGCCTGTGTATCGGTTGGGGACATCTCTATGCTGCTGATCCGCCTCCGCTTGAGATGGTTTCCTGTGGACGGGACTCTCGCTGCTGTCTTGGATCCGCTTTGAACTGAACTCTCGCGGCTGTGTTGGAGCCACTATGGATTGAACTTTCACAGTATCATGTTAGACCCGCTCGATATCCATTGCTTTCGGTCCCCTAGAAGGGGGGGGGGGGGGGGGGGGTTGCCCACTTCTGAGGTCCTCTCCAAGGTTTCTCATAGTCAGCATTGTCACTGGCGTCCAACTGGATGTGAATTCTCCCTGCCCACTGGGTTTTCCTTGCCCTTTTGTGGGTTCTTCCGAGGATGTCGTAGTCGTAATGATTTGTGCAGTCCTTTGAGACATTTGTGATTTAGGGCTATATAAATAAACATTAATTGATTGATTGAATATATACCTTGATGTTGCAGAAAAAAGACCATGTATTTTTTTTAACCGATTTCCGAACTCTAAATGGGCGAATTTTGGCAAATTAAACGCCTTTCTGTTTATCGGTCTTTTAGCGATGACGTCGGAACGTGACGTCACCGAGGTAACACACCCGCCATTTTCATTTTCACATTACAAACACCGGGTCTCAGCTCTGTTATTTTCCGTTTTTTCGACTATTTTTTGGAACCTTGGAGATACATCATGCCTCGTCGGTGTGTTGTCGGAGGGTGTAACAACACTAACAGGGAGGGATTCAAGTTGCACCACTGGCAAGAAATCTGCCGCCAGACCCCCATTGAATGTACCAAAGTGTCTTCACATTTGACTGGCGATGCTAAGACGGACATGGCACAGAGATGTATGGATGACCTGCAGATGCATTTGCAACGATTAAGTCAACGAAATCACAAAGGTGAATTTTGTTGATGTTGTTGACTTATGTGCTAATCAGACATATTTGGTCAGGGCATGACTGCCAGCTAATCGATGCTAACATGCTATTTACGCTAGCTGTACGTACAATTGAAACTAGATACCCACATTTAATGCGAAACAAACACTTACCAATCGACGATTTAAGTTGCTCCAGTGTCACAAGATGCGAAAGTCCTGATCGTTTGGTCCGCACATTTTACCGGCGATGCTAATAAGGCAGCCATGCTATGGGCCACTTCATTAGGTACACCCACGCTATGGCCGAATAGCATCAATAGCTATTCGCTCAATAGCTTCAATTTCTTCTTCAATTTCGTTTTCGCTATCTGCTTCCATACTCCAACCATCTGTTTCAATACATGCGTAATCTGTTGAATCGCTTAAACCGCTGAAATCCGAGTCTGAATCCGAGCTAATGTTGCTATATCTTGCTGTGGTAACCGCCATGTTGTTTGTATTGGCAGCCCTGTATGACGTCACAGGGAAATGGATAGTGGTTTCGAAGATAGCGAAAATAGGGCACTTTGAAGCTTTATTTAGGGATATTCCGGGACCGGTAACATTTTTAAAAAAACTTCAAAAAATACAACAAGCCACTGGGAACTGATTTTTATTGTTTGTAACCCTTTTGAAATTGTGATAATGTTCCCCTTTAAGGCAATTACAAATTAACATTAGAGCTGGCCCGCCGGTATTATACAGCAGTGGTGCCGCTGTAACACCGCATTCACTGCTAATACTCATACTTGCCAGTCCTCCCGATTTTCCCAGAAGACTCCCGAATTTCAGTGCCCCTCTCGAAAATCTCCCGGGGGCAACCATTCTCCCGAATTTCTCCCGATTTCCACCCGGACAACAATATTGAGGACCCTGCCTTTATCGAACTCTACAACCTGTCGTCATGTCCTTTTTTCCGCCCTATAACCAGCGTGCCAGCCCAGTCACATAATATATGCGGCTTTTACGCCCAGAAATGAATGCAATGAATGAATGTACAGCGAGCTACATAGAAAATAATATATAATTTGAGGGGCTTCGACTTACTCAAAAATTGTCCATATTTTGTAAGCATGTGTATCTTGTCAAGAGTTTGCACTTTTAAGCATTCTGGACACCTGAACAGTTATGTTTTTTAACATAAATCAGTCTATCAATTGATTAATCCATTTGGTTATCCCAATTATTATTAATGATGCTAGCTGGCTACATAGCCTGTACAGCAAACTGCACAGTATTGAACATACTCAAAAAAATTAAAATAATAATAATCAACATATTTAGTAAACATGTGTATCCTGTCAATATTTTACACTTTTAGGGGTTCTGGACACAACCTAAAAAGTTAGAGCTTACATCTTTCAATCTAGTTGTTTGGCTATCCTCAGTATTCCTCGCTAGTTAGCTACAAAGCCTGTAAACAAGCTACAAAGCTGTACAATAATATTTTGAGGGACTTGAACACATTAAAAATCATCATATTTAGTAGGCATGCACACTACCGGTTTAGCTCGGTTGGTAGAGTGGCCGTGCCAGCAACTTGAGGGTTGCAGGTTCAATTCCCGCTTCTGCCAACCTAGTCACTGCCGTTGTGTCCTTGGGCGAGACACTTGACCCACCTGCTCCCAGTGTCACCCACACTGGTTTAAAAAATGTAACTTAGATATTGGGTTTCACAATGTAAAGCGCTTTGAGTCACTCTGAGAAAAGCGCTATATAAATATAATTTACTTCACTTCACTAAAAAATCCTGGGTTATTTTGATAACCCAATTTATGAGTTGCGAGTGTTGGGTTAAATGTTGGAGTTGTTTTTATTGATTGGTTTGTGCAGCCCTTTGAGACACCTGTGATTTAGGGCTATATAAATAAACATTGATGATTGATTTTATGAAGAGCAATCCATTTTTTGGGTTATAAGGGTACCGTATTGTTCGGATTATAAATCACAGTTTTTTTCAGATTTATACTCTGGAGCGACTTATGTGTGAAATTATCAACACATTACCGTAAAATGTCAAATAATATTATTTATCTCATTCACGTAAGAGACTAGGCGTATATCGGGTCATGGCAGGAAAAATGGATTGTGAAAAAAAAGATCCTACCTGCTACTACTCTATCAGACAACGATGTCCCAAAAACTGCCAGCAGAAAATGCAAAAATGCGACTTATACTCTAGTGTGACTCATATATGGTTTTTTTTGCTTCTTTATTGTGCATTTTCGGCTGGTACGACTTATACTCCGGAGCGACTAACAATCCCAAAAATACGGTATTTTTTTTAAACTAAATTTCTGGGTTTTCAAAACTATGAACCATTTTTGGTTGATTTTCAACGAGTAACGCATTTATGGGTAAAAACCTTTTTTTTTAATTAAAAGGTATTTTTTTCCTGAAAGGAATTTTATTAAGGATTCATCTAATTAACATTATCTACAATCACACATCTTATATACATGAAAATATTTCAGCATGCTGTGTAGGACTACTAGAACCATACACGGCAATTCTTGTAAAAAAAAAAATGTCACTCATATCTTGCTTTTGAGTATGTTTTAATGGAATAAAATACTTTTGATCAGTAGTTTGGAAAGAGTAGGACAAACCAGCAGTAAAATGTATAATTTTTAACAAAATATTGGGTCAAGTAGCACTTAATTGCGCAACCCAATAGTTGGGTTTGGAATAACCCAACATTGTAGTGAGCATAACTCAGTTTTTGTGTTAAATAAATTCAACCCAATAAATGGGTTATGAATCAACCAACGTTGAGTTAGCATAACTCAACTTTTGGGTTAAATAATTCAACCCACTTGTTAGGTTGGGAATAACCCAACATGAAGTTATCATAACTCAACTTTTTGGTTAAATAATTCAACGCAAATGTTGGGTTGAAAAAAATTAACCCAAAATGTTGAGTAAAATAACTCAAATAAAGGGTTTGTCCTTTTCTGAACCAGGTTAAAATTGGGATATTAATTAACCCAACACTTTTTAGTATGTGTGTAACCTGGCTAGAACTTACACCTTTGTCAGGTTCTGGACACAACCTGACAAAACTTGTGTAAAAAGTAAGCGTGAAAATATTAGCACTGAAAAATTGACACAGATATTCACAATCAACGCAGAACCTGCGTTGTAAAAATTCAGTCAATCGGCCAATTAGTTTGAAGGTACCATTTTGCTACCTGATCAAACTCTTCCTCTGGAATATTCTCGGTCGACACCACAATCAAACCACAAGTCGGTAAGTTGTGGGCAAAGCTCGAGCAGAAAGCGCACTGGAACACGCTAACAGTGCATCTGATTGGCACAATATCTGGAACGCAGGTTCATCAAGTCCGGCGGACGGGGGAAGATTGATAACGAACCTACGCAAACACGCATAGATAGTCAGCCATTTTTTGCTTTAAAAGAGAAGCACTAAGTTCAAAGTACACTAAGTATCTGTCATTTCAATTATAGATAACACAGAACAGCCATGTCAAGCTGTCATCTCATGCAACACCCTGGCTGGGGGGTTGCGGCGGGGGGGTGATCTTAGGACCTTTTAGAAGGAGAAACCGTCAATCGCACTCCACGGGTACGAGGTTGCGTCCACTTTCCAAGAGGGTGACGCTACTTTAATGTCTAACCTGCGCCCACCACCCTCTGCCAGATGTTATCAGCATGCACTGGTCAAGTGAGTGGGCGGTGACGTGGGGGGAGTCCAGGAGTGGGGTCCTTTTTTAGGTCTTCCTCGGGTTTCAACACTGTCCAGACGCTGCCTGAGTGGGCCACTGCCGGAGGCCAGGACCCTGAGGGAGATGGGGGTCTGGAAGTAGGGGGGGCAGGGGGAAGTTGCCACCAGGAAACTTTCTCAGTGGATTAAAAAGCTTTTTTATCATCACGTGGATTGGCACTTGAAGATAATGCGTTAACCTGAGAGGGGAAGTTGGGGGCGGTGACCAAAGGAGGTTGGTTATCCAGAGGTGTTGCTAGTTGGTGATAGAGATCCGCATAAGTGGTATTAAAGTGGAAAACGGGTTGGACTGGAATGACAGGAATTACATTCTCTATGGACTTTAGGCGACTGATCCGACCAGAAACGGTTGTAGCAAAAAAACCCTGAAAAACTCCTTCTGATTTGTTAAATAAAGGCAGGTATTGAAACGACAGAAAGAGATTAAACAAGTCTTTGGCTGTGTCGGACTCCATAAATCTGCAAAGTAAGACTTTAACACAACCACCAACGCCTTAATCATAACTCCAAACATACCACCAGCCCACCCTCTCTATCTTTCTCTCTGACATGTCCACTACATCCTTACGGATCCATTCCCACTGGCCACCAAATTTGAGTTTTTTGCCCTCAAGTGACACAGAACGGATGTTGTTTTTGCTCGTCTAAACGCTCAAAAGTCTTTCAAATATGATATTTTCACATCAGATTTCGGCCACATCCGGTATTGAAATTACAGAAAGAGATTAAACAAGTCTTTGGCTGTGTCAGACTCCATAAATCTGCAAAGTAAGACATCCACACAACCGCCAGCGCCTTGATCATAATTCCAAACATACCACCCTCTCTGTCTTTCTCTCTGACATGTCCACTACGTTCTTACGGATCCATTCGCACTGGCCACCAAAGTCGAGTTTTTTGCCCTCAAGTGACACAGAACGGATGTTGTTTTTGCTCGTCTAAACACTCAAGAGTCTTTCAAATATGATAATTTAACATCTGATTTGCGCCAAATCAGGTATTGCAACAACAGAAAGAGATTAAACAAGTGTTTGGATGTATCAGACTCAATAAATCTGCAAAGTAAGACATCAACACAACCGCCAGCGCTTTGATCATAATTCCAAACAAACCACCAGCCCACCCTCTCTGTCTTTCTCTCTGACATGTCCACTACATCCTTACGGATCCATTCCCACTGGCCACCAAATTTGAGATTTTTGCCCTCAAGTGACACAGAACGGATGTTGTTTTTGCTTGTCTAAACACTCAAGAGTCTTTCAAATATGATAATTTAACATCTGATTTCCGCCAAATCAGGTATTGCAACAACAGAAAGAGATTAAACAAGTGTTTGGATGTCTCAGACTCCATAAATCTGCAAAGTAAGACATCAACACAACCGCCAGCGCCTTGATCATAATTCCAAACATACCACCCTCTCTGTCTTTCTATCTGACATGTCCACTACATCCTTATGGATCCCTTCGCACTGGCCACCAAATTTGAGTTTTTTGCCCTCAAGTGACACAGAACGGATGTTGTTTTTGCTTCTCTAAACGCTCAAAAGTCTTTCAAATATGATATTTTCACATCAAATTTCGGCCACATCCGGTATTGAAATTACAGAAAGAGATTAAACAAGTCTTTGGCTATGTTAGACTCCATAAATCTGCAATGTAAGACATCCACACAACCACCAGCGCCTTGATCATAATTCCAAACATACCACCAACCCTTTCTCTCTGACATGTCCACTACATCCTTAGGGATCTCTTCGCACTGGCCACCAACTTTGAGTGTTTTGCTCTTAAGTGACACAGAACGGATATTGTTTTTGCTCGTCTAAAGGCTCAAAAGTCTTTCAAATATGATATTTTCACATCAGATTTCGGCCACATCCGGTATTGAAATTACAGAAAGAGATTAAACAAGTCTTTGGCTGTGTCAGACTCCTTAAATCTGCAAAGTAAGACTTTAACACAACCGCCAGCGCCTTAATCATACCTCCAAAAGTACCACCAGCCCACCCTCTCTATCTTTCTCTCTGACATGTCCACTACGTTCTTATGGATCCCTTCGCACTGGACACCAAATTCGAGTTTTTTGCCCTCAAGTGACACAGAACGAATATTGTTTTTGCTCGTCTAAACGCTCAAAAGTCTTTCAAATATGATATTTTCACATCAGATTTCGGCCACGTCCGGTATTGAAATTACAGAAAGAGATTAAACAAGTCTTTGGCTGTGTCAGACTCCATCAATCTGCACAGTAAGACTTTAACACAACCGCCAACGCCTTAATCATAACTCCAAACATACCACCAGCCCACCCTCTCTATCTTTCTCTCTGACATGTCCACTACATCCTTACGGATCCATTCCCACTGGCCACCAAATTTGAGATTTTTGCCCTCAAGTGACACAGAACGGATGTTGTTTTTGCTCGTCTAAACACTAAAGAGTCTTTCAAATATGATAATTTAACATCTGATTTCCGCCAAATCAGGTATTGCAACAACAGAAAGAGATTAAACAAGTGTTTGGATGTATCAGACTCCATAAATCTGCAAAGTAAGACATCAACACAACCGCCAGCGCTTTGATCATAATTCCAAACATACCACCCTCTCTGTCTTTCTATCTGACATGTCCACTACATCCTTGTGGATTCCTTCGCACTGGCCACCAAATTTGAGTTTTTTGCCCTCAAGTGACACAGAACGGATATTGTTTTTGCTCGTCTAAACGCTCAAAAGTCTTTCAAATATGATATTTTCACATCAGATTTCGGCCATATGAGGTATCGAAATTACAGAAAGAGATTAAACAAGTCTTTGGCTGTGTCAGACTCCATAAATCTGCAAAGTAAGACATCCACACAACCGCCAGCGCCTTGATCATAATTCCAAACATACCACCTTCTCTGTCTTTCTCTCTGACATGTCCACTACATCCTAATGGATCCCTTCGCACTGGCCACCAAATTTGAGTTTTTTACCCTCAAGTGACACAGAACTGATGTGGTTTTTGCTTGTCTAAATGCTCAAAAGTCTTTCAAATATGATATTTTCACATCAGATTTCGGCCACATCAGGTATTGAAATTGCAGAAAAAGATTAAACAAGTCTTTGGCTGTGTCAGACTCCATAAATCTGCAAAGCAAGACATCCACACAACCGCCGGCGCTTTGATCATAATTCCAAACATACCACCAACCCTTTCTCTCTGACATGTCCACTACATCCTTATGGATCCCTTCGCACTGAACACCAAATTCGAGTTTTTTGCCCTCAAGTGACAGAACGGATATTGTTTTTGCTTGTCCAAACGCTCAAAAGTCTTTCAAATATGATATTTTCGCATCAAATTTTGGTCACATCAGGTATTGAAATTAGAGAAAGAGATTAAACAAGTCTTTGGCTGTGTCAGACTCCATAAATCTGCAAAGTAAGACATCAACACAACCGCCAGCGCCTTGATCATAATTCCAAACATACCACCCTCTCTGTCTTTCTCTCTGACATGTCCACTACATCCTTATGGATCCCTTCGCACTGGACACCAAATTCGAGTTTTTTGCCCTCAAGTGACACAGAACTGATGTGGTTTTTGCTTGTCTAAAGACTCAAAAGTCTTTCAAATATGATATTTTCAAATCAGATTTCAGCCACATCAGGTATGGAAATTACAGAAAGAGATTAAACAAGTCTTGGGATGTGTCAGACTCCATCAATCTGCACAGTAAGACTTTAACACAACCGCCAACGCCGTAATCATAACTCCAAACATACCACCAGCCCACCCTCTCTATCTTTCTCTCTGACATGTCCACTACATCCTTACGGATCCATTCCCACTGGCCACCAAATTTGAGATTTTTGCCCTCAAGTGACACAGAACGGATGTTGTTTTTGCTCGTCTAAACACTCAAGAGTCTTTCAAATATGATAATTTAACATCTGATTTCCGCCAAATCAGGTATTGCAACAACAGAAAGAGATTAAACAAGTGTTTGGATGTATCAGACTCCATAAATCTGCAAAGTAAGACATCAACACAACCGCCAGCGCTTTGATCATAATTCCAAACATACCACCAGCCCACTCTCTCTGTCTTTCTCTCTGACATATCCACTACATCCTTGTGGATTCCTTCGCAGTGGCCACCAAATTTGAGTTTTTTGCCCTCAAGTGACACAGAACGGATGTTGTTTTTGCTCGTGTAAACGCTCAAAAGTCTTTCAAATATGATATTTTCACATCAAATTTCGGCCACATCCGGTATTGAAATTACAGAAAGAGATTAAACAAGTCTTTGGCTATGTTAGACTCCATAAATCTGCAATGTAAGACATCCACACAACCACCAGCGCCTTGTTCATAATTCCAAACATACCACCAACCCTTTCTCTCTGACATGTCCACTACATCCTTATGGATCTCTTCGCACTGGCCACCAACTTTGAGTGTTTTGCTCTTAAGTGACACAGAACGGATATTGTTTTTGCTCGTCTAAAGGCTCAAAAGTCTTTCAAATATGATATTTTCACATCAGATTTCGGCCACATCCGGTATTGAAATTACAGAAAGAGATTAAACAAGTCTTTGGCAGTGTCAGACTCCATAAATCTGCAAAGTAAGACTTTAACACAACCGCCAGCGCCTTAATCATAACTCCAAAAGTACCACCAGCCCACCCTTTCTATCTTTCTCTCTGACATGTCCACTACATCCTTACGGATCCCTTCGCACTGGCCACCAAATTCAAATTTTTTGCCCTCAAGTGACACAGAACTGATGTTGTTTTTGCTTCTCTAAACACACGAAAGACTTTCAAATATGATATTTTCACATCAGATTTCGGCCACATCCGGTATTGAAATTACAGAAAGAGATTAAACAAGTCTTTGGCTATGTCAGACTCCATAAATCTGCAAAGTAAGACATCAAAACAACCGCCAGCGCCTTGATCATAATTCCAAACATACAACAAACCCTTTCTCTCTGACATGTCCACTACATCCTTATGGATCTCTTCGCACTGGCCACCAAATTTGAGTTTTTTGCTCTTAATTGACACAGAACGGATGTTTTTTTGCTCGTCTAAACACTCAAGAGTCTTTCAAATATGATATTTTCACATCTGATTTCCGCCAAATCAGGTATTGCAACAACAGAAAGAGATTAAACAAGTCTTTGGCTGTGTCAGACTCCATAAATCTGCAAAGTAAGACATCAACACAACCGCCAGCGCCTTGATCATAATTCCAAACATACCACCCTCTCTGTCTTTCTCTCTGACATGTCCACTGCATACTTATGGATCCCTTCGCACTGGCCACCAAATTCGAGTTTTTTGCCTTCAAGTGACACAGAACGGATATTGTTTTTGCTCGTCTAAACGCTCAAAAGTCTTTCAAATATGATATGTTCACATCAGATTTCGGCCATATGAGGTATCGAAATTACAGAAAGAGATTAAACAAGTCCGTGGCTGTGTCAGACTCCATAAATCTGCAAAGTAAGACATCCACACAACCGCCAGCGCCTTGATCATAATTCCAAACATACCACCCTCTCTGTCTTTCTCTCTGACATGTCCACTACATCCTAATGGATCCCTTCGCACTGGCCACCAAATTTGAGTTTTTTACCCTCAAGTTACACAGAACTGATGTGGTTTTTGCTTGTCTAAATGCTCAAAAGTGTTTCAAATATGATATTTTCACATCAGATTTCGGCCACATCAGGTATTGAAATTGCAGAAAAAGATTAAACAAGTCTTTGGCTGTGTCAGACTCCATAAATCTGCAAAGCAAGACATCCACACAACCGCCGGCGCTTTGATCATAACTCCAAACATACCACCAACCCTTTCTCTCTGACATGTCCACTACATCCTTATGGATCCCTTCGCACTGAACACCAAATTCGAGTTTTTTGCCCTCAAGTGACAGAACGGATATTGTTTTTGCTTGTCCAAACGCTCAAAAGTCTTTCAAATATGATATTTTCGCATCAAATTTTGGTCACATCAGGTATTGAAATTAGAGAAAGAGATTAAACAAGTCTTTGGCTGTGTCAGACTCCATAAATCTGCAAAGTAAGACATCAACACAACCGCCAGCGCCTTGATCATAATTCCAAACATACCACCCTCTCTGTATTTCTCTCTGACATGTCCACTACGTTCTTATGGATCCCTTCGCACTGGACACCAAATTCGAGTTTTTTGCCCTCAAGTGACACAGAACTGATGTGGTTTTTGCTTGTCTAAAGACTCAAAAGTCTTTCAAATACGATAATTTCACATCATATTTCGTCCACATCAGGTATTGAAATTACAGAAAGAGATTAAATAAGTCTTTGACTGTGTCGGACTCCATAAATCTGCAAAGTAAGACATCAACACAACCGCCAGCGCCTTGATCATAATTCCAAACATACCACCCTCTCTGTCTTTCTCTCTGACATGTCCACTACATCCTAATGGATCCCTTCGCACTGGCTACCAAATTCGAGTTTTTTGCCCTTAAGTGACACAGAACGGATGTTGTTTTTGCTTCTCTAAACACACGAAAGTCTTTCAAATATGATATTTTCACATCCTATTTCGGCCACGTCCGGTATTGCAACAACAGAAAGAGATTAAACAAGTCTTTGGCTATGTCAGACTCCATAAATCTGCAAAGTAAGACATCCACACAACCGCCAGCGCCTTGATCATAATTCCTAACATACCACCAACCCTTTCTCTCTGACATGTCCACTACATCCTTAGGGTTCTCTTCGCATTGGCCACCAAATTTGAGTTTTTTGCTCTTAAAGGGGAACATTATCACCAAACTTATGCAAGCGTCAATATATACCTTGATGTTGGAGAAAAAAAGAATATGTATTTTGAAAGGGAATAAGCGGTAGAAAATGGATGGATGGATGGATGGATGTATTTTTTCAACCGATTTCCAAACTCTAAATGGGTGAATTTTGGCGAATTAAACGCCTTTCTGTTTATCAGTCTTGTAGCGATGACGTCAGAACATGACGTCACCGAGGTAACACACCCGCCATTTTCATTTTCAGAACATTACAAACACCGGGTTTCAGCTCTGTTATTATCCATTTTTTCGACTATTTTTTGGAACCTTGGAGACATCATGCCTCGTCGGTGTGTTGTCGGAGGGTGTAACAACACTAACAGGGAAGGATTCAAGTTGCACCACTGGCAAGAAATCTGCCGCCAGACCCCCATTGAATTAGCCAGAGTGTCTTCACATTTGACCGGCGATGCTAAGACAGACATGGCACAGAGATGTATGGATAACCTGCAGATGCATTTGCAACGATTAAGTCAACAAAATCACAAAGGTGAGTTTTGTTGATGTTGTTGACTTATGTGCTAATCAGACATATTTGGTCGCAGCATGACTGCCAGTTAATCGATGTTAACATGCTACGCTAATCAATGCTAACATGCTATTTACGCTAGCTGTATGTACATTTGAAACTAGATACCAACATTTAATGCGAAACAAACACTTACCAATCGACGGATTTAAGTTGCTCCAGTGTCACAAGATGCGAAAGTCCTGATCGTTTGGTCCGCACATTTTACCGGCGATGCTAATAAGGCAGCCATGCTATGGGCCACTTCATTAGGTACACCAGTGCTATGGCCGAATAGTGTCAATAGCTATTCGCTCAATTGCTTCAGTTTCTTCTTCAATTTCGTTTTCGCTATCTGCCTCCATACTCCGACCATCTGTTTCAATACATGCGTAATCTGTTGAATCGTTTAAGCCGCTGAAATCCGAGTCTGAATCCGAACTAATGTCGCTATATCTTGCTGTGGTAACCGCCATGTTGTTTGTATTGGCAGCCCTGTATGACGTCACGGGGAAATGGATAGTGGTTTCGAAGATAGCAAAAATAAGGCACTTTAAAGCTTTTTTTAGGGATATTCCGGGAGGTGTAAAATTTTGAAAAAAACTTTGAAAAATAAAAAAAGGCACTGGGAACTGATTTTTATTGTTTTTAACCCTTTTGAAATTGTGATAATGTTCCCCTTTAAGTGACACAGAACGGATATTGTTTTTGCTCGTCCAAACGCTCAAAAGTCTTTTAAATAAGATATTTTCACATCAGATTTCGGCCACATCAGGACATAGTCCAAATTGAATTGGAATCTATCCATCCATCCATCCATCCCTTTTCTACCGCTCATTCCCTTCGGGGTCGCGGGGGGCGCTGGTGCCTATCTCAGCTACAATCAGGCGGAAGGCGGCGCACACCCTGGACAAGTCGCCACCTAATCGCAGGGCTCGATTGGAATCTGATTCTTTCAAATGTGACTTAAGTCCAAACGGAAATGCGACCTGTTTGCGACTTTTTCGTCTTTGGTCAAACGAGGTCATTGGTGTGTGCAGGAAGACGTTGCCTGCCAGCGCAAGTGGTTACGTCATCACAACCTGCTCAGTGGCCTGGTGGTTAGAGTGTCCGCCCTGAGATTGGTAGGTCATATCAAAGACTATAAAACATTAATGGGACCCATTATCTCCCTGCTTGGCACTCAGCATCAAGGGTTGGAATTGGGGGTTACAGCACCAACATGATTCCTGAGCGCGGCCACCGTTGCTGCTCACTGCTCCCCTCACTTCCCAGGGGGTGGAACAAGGGGATGGGTCAAATCCATCCATCCATTTCCTACCGCTTATTCCCTTTCGGGGTCGCGGGGGGCGCTGGCGCCTATCCCAGCTACAATCGGGCGGAAGGCGGGGTACACCCTGGACAAGTCGCCACCTCATCGCAGCGGGTCAAATGCAGATGGTAATTTCACCACACCTAGTGGGTGTGTGACTATCAGTGGTACTTTAAAGGCCTACTGAAACCCACAACTACCGACCACGCAGTCTGATAGTCTATATATCAATGATGAAATATTAACATTGCAACACATGCCAATACGGTCGGTTTAGTTTACTAAATTACAATCTTAAATTTCCTGTTAAAAACGGTGCGGAATGATGTCACCGGTGGTAGCGGACATGTTCTCCCAGCACCAATCACAGCTAAAAGTAGTCTAATTTTATCGCATAATTACACAGTATTCTGGACATCTGTGTTGCTGAATCTTTTGCAATTTGTTCAATTAATAATGGAGACGTCAAAGAAGAAAGATGTTGGTGGAAAGCGGTGTGTTGCAGCCGGCTTTAGCAACACAAACACAGCCGGTGTTTCTTTATTTGTTGTGAAGCTTTAATATGGAACAGAGGGGTCAAGCGAACATGTTTCTCTAACACATGTCAACCGGCAGGTTTCGGTGAGAAAATTGTGGTAATAAGTCGGCTCTTACCGTAAACAAAAGCCGAGCTTGTGTCGTTCCTCCTGCAGTTGTCGAAGAGGCAGCTGCGACTTTCTTGGCTCCTCCATGGCTTCTCTCAGAGACACTGGCGGTCACCACACCCCTTCGACTTTCAGGTATGACTACATAATCTCACTAAATGGGTTGTACTTGTACTCAAAGCGCTTTGACACTACTTCCACATTTACCCATTCACACACTGATGGAGGGAGCTGCCATGCAAGGCGCCAACCAGCACCCATCAGGAGCAAGGGTGAAGTGTCTTGCTCAGGACACAACGGACGTGACGAGGTTGGTTCTAGG
>NC_084613.1:76413601-76421101 GCF_033978795.1 Nerophis ophidion
TTTAATACTCTATTTAAAAAGAAAAACCTTTTATTAGTTTATTTTTTATTACTTTATTTCTTTACATCATGTGTTGTCTTTATTGTAACACTTATGTAAGACTTTGAAGTCATTTTGATAGTAGGCTAATATAGACACTTACATCATGTGTTGTCTTCATTATAACACTAATATAACACATTTAAAGTCATTTTGATAGTAGGCTAATATAGCTAATTTAGATACTTACATCATGTTCTGTCTTTATTATAACACTTATGTAAGACTTTTAAAGTCATTTTGATAGTAGGCTAATATAGCTAATATAGACACTGACATCATGTGTTGTCTTCATTATAACACTAATATAACACTTTTAAAGTCATTTTGATAGTAGGCTAATATAGCTAATTTAGATACTTACATCATGTTCTGTCTTTATTATAACACTTATGTAAGACTTTTAAAGTCATTTTGATAGTAGGCTAATATAGACACTGACATCATGTGTTGTCTTCATTATAACACTAATATAACACTTTTAAAGTCATTTTGATAGTAGGCTAATATAGACACTTACATCATGTGTGGCCTTCATTATACCACTGATATAAGACTTTTAGAGTCATTTTGATAGTAGGCTAATATAGACACTGACATCATGTGTTGTCTTCATTATAACACTAATATAACACTTTTAAAGTCATTTTGATAGTAGGCTAATATAGCTAATTTAGATACATCATGTGTTGTCTTCATTATAACACTAATATAACACTTTTAAAGTCATTTTGATAGTAGGCTAATATAGCTAATATAGACACTGACATCATGTGTTGTCTTCATTATAACACTAATATAACACTTTTAAAGTCATTTTGATAGTAGGCTAATATAGCTAATTTAGACACTTACATCATGTGCTGTCTTCATTATAATACTTATATACCACTTTTAAAGTCATTTTGATAGTAGGCTAATATAGACACTTACATCATGTGTTTCCTTCATTATAACACTAATATAACAATTTTAAAGTCATTTTGATAGTAGGCTAATATAGACACTGACATCATGTGTTGTCTTCTTTATAACACTAATATAACACTTTTAAAGTCATTTTGATAGTAGGCTAATATAGCTAATTTAGACACTTACATCATGTGTTGTCTTCATTATAACACTAATACAACACTTTTAAAGTCATTTTGATAGTAGGCTAATATAGCTAATTTAGACACTTACATCATGTGCTGTCTTTATTATAACACTTATGTAAGACTTTTAAAGTCATTTTGATAGTAGGCTAATATAGACACTGACATCATGTGTTGTCTTCATTATAACACTTACATAGGACTTTTTAAAGTCATTTTGATAGTAGGCTAATATAGCTAATATAGACACTTACATCATGTGTTGTCTTCATTATACCACTGATATAAGACTTTTAGAGTCTATTTGATAGTAGGCTAATATAGACACTAACATCATGTGTTGTCTTAATTATAACACTTATATACCACTTTTAAAGTCATTTTGATAGTAGGCTAATATAGACACTGACATCATGTGTTGTCTTCATTATAACACTTATATAACACTTTTAAAGTCATTTTGATAGTAGGCTAATATAGCTAATATAGACACTTAAATCATGTGTTGCCTTCATTATACCACTGATATAAGACTTTTAGAGTCATTTTGATAGTAGGCTAATATAGACACAACATGTGTTGTCTTTATTATAACACTTATGTAAGACTTTTAAAGTCATTTTGTTAGTAGGCTAATATAGACACTGACGTCATGTGTTGTCTTCATTATAACACTAATGTAACACTTTTAAAGTCATTTTAATAGTAGGCTAATACAGACATACCATGTGTTGTCTTCATTATACCACTGATATAAGACTTTTAGAGTCATTTTGATAGTAGGCTAATATAAACACTGACATATGTTGTCTTCATTATAACACTAACATAACACTTTTAAAGTCATTTTGATAGTAGGCTAATATAGTTAATATAGACACTTACATCATGTGTTGTCTTTATTATAACACTTATGTAAGACTTTTAAAGTCATTTTGATAGTAGGCTAATATAGACACTTATGTCCTGTGTTGTCTTCATTATAACACCTATATACCACTTTTAAAGTCATTTTGATAGTAGGCTAATATAGACACTGACATCATGTGTTGTCTTCATTATAACACTTATATAACACTTTTAAAGTCATTTTGATAGTAGGCTAATATAGCTAATATAGACACTTACATCATGTGTTGTCTTCATTATAACACTTATATAAGACTTTTTAAAGTAATTTTGATAGTAGGCTAATATAGACACTGACATCATGTGTTGTCTTCATTATAACACTAATATAACACTTTTAAAGTTATTTTGATAGTAGGCTAATACAGCTAATATAGACACTTACATCATGTGTTGTTTTTATTTTAACACTTATGTAAGACTTTTAAAGTCATTTTGATAGTAGGCTAATATAGACACTGACATCATGTGTTGTCTTCATCATAACACTAATATAACACTTTTAAAGTCATTTTGATAGTAGGCTAATATAGCTAATATAGACACTTACATCATGTGTTGTATTTATTATAACACTTATGTAAGACTTTTAAAGTCATTTTGTTAGTAGGCTAATATAGACACTGACATCATGTGTCGTCTTCATTATAACACTAATATAACACTTTTAAAGTCATTTTGATAGTAGGCTTATATAGCTAATATAGACACTTACATCATGTGTTGTCTTTATTATAACACTTATGTAAGACTTTTAAAGTCATTTTGATAGTAGGCTAATATAGACACTGACATCATGTGTTGTCTTCATTATAACACTTATATAAGACTTTTTAAAGTCATTTTGATAGTAGGCTAATATAGTTAATATAGACACTTACATCATGTGTTGTCTTTATTATAACATTTATGTAAGACTTTTAAAGTAATTTTGATAGTAGGCTAATATAGTTAATATAGACACTGACATCATGTGTTGTCTTTATTATAACACTTATGTAAGACTTTTAAAGTCAATTTGATAGTAGGCTAATATAGCTAATATAGACACTTACATCATGTGTTGTCTTTATTATAACACTTATGTAAGACTTTTAAAGTCATTTTGATAGTTGGCTAATATAGACACTTATATCATGTGTTGTTTTTATTATTACACGTATATAACACTTTTAAAACCAATTTAATAGTAGGCTAATATAGACACTTACATCATGTGTTGTCTTCATTATAACAATTATAAAACACTTTTAAGTCATTTTAATAATAGGCTAATATAGACACATCATGTGTTGTCTTCATTACAACACTTATATAAGACTTTTTAAAGTCATTTTGATAGTAGGCTAATATAGCTAATTAGACACTTACATCCTGTGTTGCCATCATTAATAACACTTTTATAGGTATTTTAATTTTTTGCGGCTCCAGGCCAATTAGTCTTTTGTATTTGTGGTCCAATATTATACTGTTAGAATACCATTAAAACGTCACTTGCACACAAATAAATTCTAATTCACTACAATAGGGGGCGCCTGGGAGCCAGGGTTATGACCGACTGTTGTTGTAAGAACAGATCTCAACTTGGAACATAAATATTCTTTGCGGCGAGTAGATTTTCAGTGTTTATCTAAAAGGGATATAACGTGCTACAAGAGACGTTCCGGAAAAAAAGTTTAAAAGTATCTTGTGGTCGGCTCGCTGTGGGAGGGAGGGAGTGAGGATAAAAAGGTGAGTTTCAACACAGCTTTACCCCGGAAAGACTCAACATCCATCCCTCTATTTACTTCCAGCCTGATGAGTTTACATGCCCATTCCATTACAGGGATTAAAATACTTTGTCCGCAAACGCCGTTTGTTTTATCCGTTTTTTTTTTTTGCTCCCTTATCCTTGCACCACTTACAGGGCCTGGGGTTAGGGGATTACGGGACAACCTCGGAGAAACACGAGCCGTAGACAGTTCCAGCCGGCCCGAGTGTTAAGTGAAAGCCGGGGTTTGATCAATGGACGCGACTTTGCGGGAGAAGAAAGAGAAAAAGGAAGGTGTGTTGTGACATGGTATGAGCCGCCGCTAAATTAAGAGGCGGAGTTAACAGGTGAGCGGCTCAAAGCGGGGTTTTAGGGACACTTGAATCCACCCGGCTCGTATCCCCCATCTGAGGCCCCTTCTACACTAAGGTTATCCAGGGTAAATCCCGCCTAACCTTATCTTTGTCCACACCCACACAATAGTCGTTTAAGACCCACTCCCTCCATTGTCGAACAGTTTAAGAAGAACATTTCTCAACGAGCAAGGAATTTAAGGATTTCACCATCTATGTTCTGTAATATCATCAAAAGGTTCAGAGAATCTGGAGAAATCCCTGCACGTAAGCGGCAAGGCCGAAAACTAACACTGATTGCGCGTGACCTTCGATCCCTGCACCAAAAACCGACATCAGTGTGTAAAGGACATCACCACATGGGCTCAGGAACATTTCATAAAACCACTGTCAGTAAATACAGTTTGTTGCTACATCTGTAAGTGCAAGTTAAAACTCTACTATGCAAAGCGAAAGCCATTTATCAACAACACCAAGGAAAGCCGCCGGCTTGGCTGGGCCCGAGCTCATCTAAGATGGACTGATGCAAGGTGGTAAAGTGTTCCGTGGTCTGAAGACTCCACATTTTAAATTATATTTGGAAACTGTGGACGTGGTGTCCTCCGGAACAAAGAGGAAAATAACCATCCGGATTGTTATAGGCACAAAGTTCAAATGCCAGCATCTGTGATGGTATGGGGGTGTATTAGTGCCCAAGGCATGGGTAACTTACACATCTGTGAAGGCACCATTAATGCTGAATGGTCCATACAGGTTTTGGAGCAACATATGTTGTCATCCAAGCAACCTTATCATGGATGCCCCTGCTTATTTCAGCAAAACAATGCCATGCCACGTGTTACAACAGCGTGGCTTCGTAGTAAAAGAGTGCGGGTACTTTCCTGCAGTCCAGACATGTCTCCCATTGAAAATGTGTGGCGCATTATGAAGCCTAAAATACGACAGCGGAGACCCCGAACTGTTGAACGATTTAAGCTCTACATAAAACAAGAATGGGAAAGAATTCCACTTTCAAAGCTTCAACAATTAGTTTCCTCAGTTCCCAAACGTTTATTGAGTGTTGTTAAAAGAAAAGGTGATGTAACAAAGTGGTGAACATGCCCTTTCCCAACTACTTTGGCACGTGTTGCAGCCATGAAATTCTAAGTTAAATATTATTTGCAAAAAAAAGATAAAGTTTATGAGTTTGAACATCAAATATCTTGTCTTTGTAGTGCATTCAATTGAATATGGGTTGAAAAGGATTTGCAAATCATTGTATTCCATTTATATTTACATCTAACACAGTTTCCCAACTCATATGGAAACGGGGTTTGTAGCTGAGATACGCACCAGCGCCTTTCGCGGCCCTATGAAGGGAATAAGCGGTAGAAAATGGATGGATGGATGGTGTTTAGAGAAGTAAAAGATTGCAGGCACATCATGTTGTTACATCTGAGGGGTCAACAAATTAAGCATTGGGTCAAATGCAGATAATAATTTCGCCACACCAAGTGTGTGTGTGACAATCATGGGTACTTTTTAACCTAATTAATTTGTGAGAAACAAAGTTGCACTTATTTGTCATTGCTAATAGTACCGTACTTAATGAACGAGTGCCGTGCTGCTGTGATTGTGAAGCTAATAAGAAAAAGGATACATTTGTTTAAGGTTGATTTCCTGCTACAAATATTAGTCCCATCTACAATTCATGTATGCAGTTGGTTTTATGGTGTGAAGTTCATATTTTATCTCATTATTTGGCTATAAATGTACCTGTTGTTCATCAATGTTTGCTTGCAATATTAAGGTTGAGCCAATGAGCGATTTATTAATCTAACTTATTAATACTATTAAGGATGTTCCTTGATGCAATCAAATATAATAATAATAATGGATTCGATATTATATCGCGCTTTTCTATTTTTAGATACTCAAGGTGCTCACAGAGAAGTGGGAACCCATCATTTATTTACACCTGGTGGTGGTAAGCTACATCTGTAGCCACAGCTGCCCTCGGGTAGACTAGACAAGGCTGCCAATTTGCACCTACGGCCCCTCCGACCACCACCTATCATTCATTCACCGGTGTGAGGTGAAGTGAATTATATTTATATAGCGCTTTTTCTCTAGTGACTCAAAGCGCTTTACAAAGTGAAACCCGATATTTAATTTTTACATTTAAACCAGTGTGGGTGGCACTGGGAGCAGGTGGGTAAAGTGTCTTGCCCAAGGATACAACGGTAGTGACTAGGATGGCGGAAGCGGTGATCGAACCTGCAACCCTTTAAGTTGCTGGCACGGCCGCTCTCCCAACCGAGCTATACTGCTCTGTGTGAGTGGCCCCGGGGGCAAGGGTGAAGTGTCCTGCCCAAGGACACAACAGCAGTGATTTGGATGTCAAGCGGCGGTGAGCGAACCTGCAACTCTCGGGTTTCTGGCACGGCCGCTCTACCCACTACGCCAGGGGTCACCAACGCGGTGCCCGCGGGCACCAGGTAGCCCGTAAGGACCAGATGAGTCGCCCGCTGGCCTGTTCTAAAAATAGATCAAATAGCAGCACTTACCAGTGAGCTGCCTCTATTTTTTAAATTGGATTAATTTACTAGCAAGCTGGTCTCGCTTTGCTCGACATTTTTAATTCTAAGAGGGACAAAACTCAAATAAAATTTGAAAATCCAAGAAAATATTTTAAAGACTTGGTCTTCACTTGTTTAAATGAATTCATTTAGTTTTTACTTTGCTTCTTATAACTTTCAGAAAGACAATTTTAGAGAAAAAACTACAACCTTAAAAATTATTTTAGGATTTTTAAACCTTTTAAATTCCTTCCTCTTCTTTCCTGACAATTTAAATCAATGTTCAGGTATTTTTTTTTCATTGTAAAGAATAATAAATACGTTTGAATTTAATTCTTTATTTTAGCTTCTATTTTTTCGACGAAGTATATTTGTGAAATAGTTCTTCAAATTTATTATGATTCAAATAAAAAAAATTTTTTCTGGCAAATCTAGAAAATCTGTAGAATCAAATTTAAATCTTATTTCAAAGTCTTTTGAATTTCTTTTAAAAATGTTGTTCTGGAAAATCTAGAAGAAATAATGATTTGTCTTTGTTAGAAATATAGCTTGGTCCAATTTGCTATATATTCTAACAAAATGCAGTTTGGATTTTAATGTTTTTAAAAAATGTCATCAAAATTCTACAATAATGTACTAATGATGTTCCGTAAATTCTTCTTTTTTTTTCAAAAAGATTCGAATTAGCTAGTTTTTCAATTCATTTTTTTTCGGTTGAATCTTGAATTTTAAAGAGTTGAAATTGAAGATAAATTATGTTTCAGAATTTTATTTTCATTTTTTTCGTGTTTTCT
>NC_084613.1:76426101-76446996 GCF_033978795.1 Nerophis ophidion
ACTTATAAACGCATGCTTACCTTAGCTAAAGCTAAATATTACTCAAATCTCATCCACCGTAATAAAAACGATCCTAAATTTTTGTTTAGTACGGTAGCATCGCTAACCCAACAAGGGACTCCTTCCAGTAGCTCCACTCACTCAGCTGATGACTTTATGCAATTCTTTAGTAAGAAAATTGAAGTCATTAGAAAGGAGATTAAAGACAATGCGTCCCAGCTACAACGGGGTTCTATTAACACTGACACGATTGTATATACGGCGGATACTGCCCTCCAAAATAGTTTCTCTCGTTTTGAGGAAATAACATTAGAGGAATTGTTACAACGTGTAAATGGAATAAAACAGACAACATGTTTACTTGACCCTCTTCCTGGGAAACTGATCAAGGAGCTCTTTGAATTATTAGGTCCATCAGTGCTAAATATTATAAACTTATCACTCTCCTCGGGCAGTGTTCCCCTAGCATTCAAAAAAGCGGTTATTCATCCTCTTCTTAAAAGACCTAACCTCGATCCTGACCTCATGGTAAATTACCGACCGGTGTCTCACCTTCCCTTTATTTCAAAAATCCTTGAAAAAATTGTTGCGGAGCAGTTAAATGAACACTTAGCGTCTAACAATCTATGTGAAACCTTTCAATCCGGTTTCAGGGCAAATCACTCGACGGAGACAGCCCTCGCAAAACTGACTAATGATCTATTGCTAACGATGGATTCTGATGCGTCATCTATGTTGCTGCTCCTCGATCTTAGCGCTGCTTTCGATACCGTCGATCATAATATTTTATTAGAACGTATCAAAACACGAATTGGTATGTCAGACTTAGCCCTGTCTTGGTTTAACTCTTATCTTACTGATAGGATGCAGTGTGTCTCCCATAACAATGTGACCTCGGACTACGTTAAGGTAACGTGTGGAGTTCCCCAGGGTTCGGTCCTTGGCCCTGCACTCTTCAGCATCTACATGCTGCCGCTGGGTGACATCATACGCAAATACGGTATCAGCTTTCACTGTTATGCTGATGACACCCAACTCTACATGCCCCTAAAGCTGACCAACACGCCGGATTGTAGTCAGCTGGAGGCGTGTCTTAATGAAATTAAACAATGGATGTCCGCTAACTTTTTGCAACCCAACGCCAAAAAAACGGAAATGCTGATTATCGGTCCTGCTATACACCGAACTCTATTTAATAATACAACTCTAACATTTGACAACCAAACAATTAAACAAGGCGACACGGTAAAGAATCTGGGTATTATCTTCGACCCAACTCTCTCCTTTGAGGCACACATTAAAAGCGTTACTAAAACGGCCTTCTTTCATCTCCGTAACATCGCTAAAATTCGCTCCATTCTGTCCACTAAAGACGCTGAGATCATTATCCATGCGTTTGTCACGTCTCGCCTCGACTACTGTAACGTATTATTTTCGGGTCTCCCCATGTCTAGCATTAAAAGATTACAGTTGGTACAAAATGCGGCTGCTAGACTTTTGACAAGAACAAGAAAGTTTGATCACATTACGCCTGTACTGGCTCACCTGCACTGGCTTCCTGTGCACTTAAGATGTGACTTTAAGGTTTTACTACTTACGTATAAAATACTACACGGTCTAGCTCCATCTTATCTTGCCGATTGTATTGTACCGTATGTCCCGGCAAGAAATCTGCGTTCAAAGGACTCCGGCTTATTAGTGATTCCCAAAGCCCAAAAAAAGTCTGCGGGCTATAGAGCGTTTTCCGTTCGGGCTCCAGTACTCTGGAATGCCCTCCCGGTAACAGTTCGCGATTCCACCTCAGTAGAAGCATTTAAGTCTCACCTTAAAACTCATTTGTATACTCTAGCCTTTAAATAGACTCCCTTTTTAGACCAGTTGATCTGCCGTTTCTTTTCTTTTTCTTCTATGTCCCACTCTCCCGTGTGGAGGGGGTCCGGTCCTATCCGGTGGCCATGTACTGCTCGCCTGTGTATCGGCTGGGGACATCTCTGCGCTGCTGGTCCGCCTACGCTTGGGATGGTTTCCTGCTGGCTCCGCTGTGAACGGGACTCTCGCTGCTGTGTCTTGGATCCTCTTTGGACTGGACTCTCGCGACTGTGTTGTATCCATTGTGGATTGAACTTTCACAGTATCATGTTAGACCCGCTCGACATCCATTGCTTTCCTCCTCTCTAAGGTTCTCATAGTCATCATTGTCACCGACGTCCCACTGGGTCATTATTGTCACCGATGTCCCACTGGGTGTGAGTTTTCCTTGCCCTTATGTGGGCCTACCGAGGATGTCGTGGTGGTTTGTGCAGCCCTTTGAGACACTAGTGATTTAGGGCTATATAAGTAAACATTGATTGATTGATTGATAGATAGATAGATAGATAGATAGATAGATAGATAGATAGATAGATAGATAGATAGATAGATAGATAGATAGATAGATAGATAGATAGATAGATAGATAGATAGATAGATAGATAGATAGATAGATAGATAGATGGATACTACTTTATGGATTCCTTCAGGAGAGTTCCCTCGGGAAAATGACAATTGCAGCAGCAGCGTACAGAACTGATATCAAATTTAAAAAGTAAATAATGGGGTTATAGATGGAAACAAAAGAGAAAAATATTACAATGAAAACAAAAAGCAACAATGAGAATAAAAATGTAACAGTAAAATAAGAAAATAACTATAGAAACTAAGGTTCATGATGTGTATTAAGCCATGAAGAAGAAATACATATGTGATGTCATATCCAACCCAGCTACTAGTACAAAAACATGATATAATAATTGAATTACAATCTAAAACATTTGTTTTTAATCTTTCATAATCAGAAGTTCTACATTCCAACTTGAAATGTTTGCCATACCTTTCCCCCAGTTTTGGTTACAATGTCTTGGTTATCTTAAGGCCAAGCATTGTGCGGAAAAAACTCGCCCGTTTTCTTGCATATCAATCCCTGGAATCAAAAAGCCAAACAAACAATCCGCACTTTGGTAACACAATCTCTGTGCTTTTTACAGGCCATTACGTAAAAATCACCCAAAATGGGGCCAACAAAGTTGTGAGTGCCAGCACATTCATTAGCAAGGCAAGAAACACCATTGAATTCAAGCAAGAACTCAGGTGTTGTCCACATGGCTCTCCCATCCACTTCATTCATCTTCTTCTTCCGCTTATCCGAGGTCGGGTCGCGGGGACAACAGCCTAAGCAGGGAAACCCAGACTTCCCTCTCCCCAGCCACTTCGTCTAGCTCTTCCCGGGGGATCCCGAGGCATTCCCAGGCCAGCCGGGAGACATAGTCTTCCCATCGTGTCCTGGGTCTTCCCTGTGGCCTCCTACCGGTTGGACGTGCCCTAAACACCTCCCTAGGGAGGCGTTCGGGTGGCATCCTGACCAGATGCCCGAACCACCTCATCTGGCTCCTCTCGATGTGGAGGAGCAGCGGCTTTACTTTGAGTCCCTCCCGGATGGCAGAGCTTCTCACCCTATCTCTAAGGGAGAGCCCCGCCACACGGCGGAGGAAACTCATTTCGGCCGCTTGTACCCGTGATCTTATCCTTTCGGTCATGACCCAAAGCTCATGACCATAGGTGAGGATGGGAATGTAGATCGACCGGTAAATTGAGAGCTTTGCCTTCCGGCTCAGCTCCTTCTTCACCACAACGGATCGGTACAACGTCCGCATTACTGAAGACGCCGCACCGATCCGCCTGTCGATCTCACGATCCACTCTTCCCTCACTCGTGAACAAGACTCCTAGGTACTTGGACTCCTCCACATGGGGCAGGGTCTCCTCCCCAACCCGGAGATGGCACTCCACCCTTTTCCGGGCAAGAACCATGGACTCGGACTTGAAGGTGCTGATTCTCATTCCGGTCGTTTTACACTCGGCTGCAAACCGATCCCATCCACTCCTCATCACATTATTTCTTACAGGGAAAATTGCTTAAGTCTTGGTATATTTTTGTCCGAGCTTATGGAACGGATTCCTAAAAAAAAACTGCTGCAGTGTGTCTTTATCACAGGGGTCGGCAACTTTTACCACTCAAATAGCCATTTTGACCCGTTTCACAAAATAAAGAAAACTATGGGAGCCACAAGACTCTTTTGAATTTTAAAATTAAATAACACAGCATACAAAGTTTTTTTTTTGCTTTGTGCTATGTATTAACCAGGGGTCTCAGACACACGGCCCGCACCTTAATATTAAAATTTTATATTAGCGCGGCCCACAAGTTTTGTTTAAATGCCGCTTGACAACATCACATTTGCCAACCATCTCAATTTTTCCAGGAGACTACAGAGTTTCAGGGCAACTATTATCTCGACTGTCTGCTGATTTTCACCCAAACAACACTAATAAGGGCGTGCTATGTTGACAATGCGTTTAGCGCCCTCTATAACCGTAACAAACGGCTTACCAGCCCATTCACATCTTGTACGAGGCTTCTGCAGACACACATAAGCGACTGCAAGGCATACCTACTCAACAACCATACAGGTCACACTGAGGGTTGTGATATAAACAACTTTAACACTCTGTGAACCCACACCAAACAAGAATGACTGACACATTTCGGGAGAATATCCGCACTCTAACACAAGATAAACACAACATAACAAATACCCAGAATCCCATGCATCCCTAACTCTTCCGGGCTACATTATACACCCCCGCTACCACCAAACCCCGGCCCCCCCAACCCCGGCCACCTCAACCGACGCACGGAGGGGGGTGGGTAGTGTAGCCCGTAATAGTTAGGGATGCAAGGGGTTTTGGGTATTTGTTCTGTTGTGTTTATGTTGTGTTACAGTGCGGATGTTCTCCCGAAATGTGTTTGTAATTTTTGTTTGGTGTGGGTTGACAGTGTGGCGCATATTAGTAAGAGTGTTTAAGTTGCTTATATCACAACCCTCAGTGTAACCTGTATGGCTGTTGAACAAGTATGCCTTGCAGTCGCTTGAGCGTTGAGTCAGCGGCCGCACACTAGATGTGGCCCGCCGGCACTCAGATGGCATAGTATTGAAGTGAAGTGAATTATATTTATATAGCACTTTTCTCAAGTGACTCAAAGCGCTTTACATAGTGAAACCCAATATCTAAGTTACATTTAAACCAGTGTGGGTGGCACTGGGAGCAGGTGGGGAGAGTGTCTTGCCCAAGGACACAACGGCAGTGACTAGGATGGCTGAAGCGGGAATCGAACCTGCAACCCTCAAGTTGCTGACACGGCCACTCTACCAACCGAGCTATACCGCCTAAAGGCCTACTGAAACCCACTACTACCGACCACGCAGTTTGATAGTTTATATATCAATGATGAAATATTAACTTTGCAACACATGCCAATACGGCCGGTTTAGTTTACTAAATTTCCATTTTAAATTTGCCACGAAGTTTCCTGTTGAAAATGTCGCGAAATGATGCCGCGTATGATGACGCGTGCGCGTGACGTCACCGGTGGTAGCGGACACGTTTTTCCAGCCCGATCCAAGCTATAAGTAGTCTGCTTTAATCGCATAATTACACGGTATTCTGGACATCTGTGCTGCTGAATCTTTTGCAATTTGTTCAATTAAAAATGGAGAAATCAAAGAAGAAAGATGTAGGTGGGAAGCGGTGTATTGCAGCTGCCTTTAGCAACACAAACACAGCCGGTGTTTCCTTGTTTACATTCCCGAAGGTGAAGCTTTACTATGGATCAGAGCGGTCAAGCGAACATGGCTCCTGACCACATGTCAACCGGCAGGTTTCGGTGAGAAAATTGTGCTAATAAGTCGGCCCTTACCGTAGACATGAGCGGAGCTTGCGTCCTCCTCCAGCTGCGAACTATTATCTCCTCCCACCGAAAGCACTGGCGGTCACCACACCCGTGGCCATAAGGATTTTCCAGAATTATCCTAGTAAATGTGTCTAATAACATCTGAATCGCTCCCACTGCCCTCGCCTTTTTTTTTTTCCCTAGTCCTTTCCTCTCACTATCCTCACCCCCGAATCTTTCAAATTAATAGGGAAATCGTCGCTTTCTCGGTCCGAATCGCTCTAGCTGCTGGTGGCCATGATTGTAAACAATGTGAGGATGTGAGCAGCTCCACAACCCGTGACGTCACGCGCACATCGTCTGCTACTTCCGGTACAGGCGAGGCTTTTTTATGATGGACTAAAAGTTGCGAACTTTAGCGTCGATGTTCTCTACTAAATCCTTTCAGCAAAAATATGGCAATATCGTGAAATGATCAAGTATGACACATAGAATGGACCTGCTATCCCCGTTTAAATAAGAAATCTCATTTCAGTAGGCCTTTAAATCGGACGTTCAAGGCATTGCCATCACGTCATGCCTTCAATGTTGTTGTCCGGGTGAAAACCCGAGAATGTTATATTGGGGAGATTTCTGGGAGAGGCACTGAAATCCGTAAAACCTCCCGGAAAAATGGGGGGGGGGGGTCGGCAAGTATGCAGCTGAGCCACATCAGAGTGATCCAAGAGCCGCATACGGCTCCGAAGCCGCGGGTTGCCGACCCCTGCTTTATCACAAACCACTCTGCTATCACCAGCATGACAAGGTGAAACCCTCCCCTCTTGCTTGCATGCCAACGTTTTCCTTATCAACTTCATAACAAATGTCTTTATCACTTCTGTGTGATTTTTTTTTTTTTTTTCTGTTTGCCGGTCTTATCGTAGTTTTGATATCTGCTGCTGCAAAAGGTTTATGTCGATGCTTGTCTTCCACATAGCGACATCACACACTGACGTCACATCTGATTTATACCGCACGTACCTGTTTTGTGTAACGACAACAAGCTTTGATTGTGTTTGCTCGCATGTGTTAATTCGCCTCCCTTTCAGTCATAACATTGCTGCGAAAACATTTATAACTGGCTCTAACGGCCAGAGCAGGTTTTTATTAATAATTCAAAAATATGCACGTTTTTAATTTATCTTCAAATATGAACTAGCACAGGGGCAGAGAAGACAAAATAATGTGAGTGTTTTTTTTTTTGTGGTCTTTTCTTCATTCATCATCGCGACTTGAAAGGGGAACATTATCACCAAACCTATGCAAGCGTCAATATATACCTTGATGGTGCAGAAAAAAGACCATATATTTTTTTTAACCGATTTCCGAACTCTAAATGGGTGCATTTTGGCAGATTAAACGCCTTTCTGTTTATCGCTCTGGAGGCGATGACGTCAGAATTTGACGTTGCCGAGGTAACACACCCGCCATATTCATTTTCACATTACAAAACACCGGGTCTCAGCTCTGTTATTTTCCGTATTTTCGACTATTTTTTGGAACCTTGGAGACATCATGCCTTGTCGGTGTGTTGTCGGAAGGTGTAACAACACTAACAGGGAGGGATTCAAGTTGCACCACTGGCAAAAAATCTGCCGCCAGACCCCCATTGAATGTGCCAGAGTGTCTCTACATTTTACCGGCGATGACAGACATGGCACAGAGATGTATGGATAACCTGCAGATGCATTTGCAACGATAAAGTCAACTAAATCACAAAGGTGAGTTTGTTGATGTTGACTTATGTGCTAATCAGATATATTTGGTCGCGGCGTGACTGCTAGCCAATCGATGCTAACATGCTACGCTAATCGATGCTAACATGCTATTTACCGGCGGTGCTAAAGCAGACATGGCACAGAGATGTATGGATAACCTGCAAATACATTTGCAACGATAGTCAACGAAATCACAAAGGTGAGTTTTGTTGATGTTGACTGCCAGCTAATCGATGCTAACACGCTACGCTAATCGATGCTAACATGCTAATTACCGGCGGTGCTAAAGCAGACATGGCACAGAGATGTATGGATAACCTGCAGATGCATTTGCAACGATAATGTCAACTAAATCACAAAGGTGAGTTTGTTGATGTTGACGTATGTGCTAATCAGATATATTTGGTCGCGGCGTGACTGCTAGCCAATCGATGCTAACATGCTACGCTAATCGATGCTAACATGCTATTTACCGGCGGTGCTAAAGCAGACATGGCACAGAGATGTATGGATAACCTGCAAATGCATTTGCAACGATAGTCAACGAAATCACAAAGGTGAGTTTTGTTGATGTTGACTGCCAGCTAATCGATGCTAACATGCTACGCTAATCGATGCTAACATGCTATTTACCGGCGGTGCTAAAGCAGACATGGCACAGAGATGTATGGATAACCTGCAGATGCATTTGCAACTATATTACGTTTCCTTCCACCCACATTTAATGCGAAAAAAACATTTACCAATCGAAAGATTTAAGTTGCTCCAGTGTCAAGAGATGCGAAAGTCCTGATCGTTTTGTCTGCACATTTTACCGGCGATGCTAACGCAGCTATTCGGCCATGCTATGGCTATGAATAGCGTCAATAGCTATTCGCTCAATAGCTTCAGTTTCTTCTTCAATACTTTCATACTCCAACCATCTGTTTCAATACATGCGTAATCTGTTGAATCGCTTAAACCGCTGAAATCCGAGTTTGAATCCGAGCTAATGTCACTTTATCTTGCTGTGCTATTCCCATTGTTTGTTTACATTGGCAGCACTGTATGACGTCACAGGGAAACGGATAGTGGTTTCGAAGATAGCGAAAATAAGGCACTTTAAAGCTTTATTTAGGGATATTCCGAGACCGGTAAAATTTGGAAAAAAACATCAAAAAATACAACAAGCCACTGGGAACTAATTTTTATTGTTTTTAACCCTTTTGAAATTGTGATAATGTCCCCCTTTAACCAATTTCCAAACTCTGAATGGGTGAATTTTGGCGAATTAAACACCTTTCTATTATTCGCTCTCGGAGCGATGACATCACCTAGGTAGTCAATCCACAATTTTCTCAAACACATTACAAACATCGAGTCTGATCAGCTCTGTTATTTTCCGTTTTTTCGACTGTTTTCCGTACCTTGGAGACATCATGCCTCGACGGAGGGTGTAACAACACGATCAGGGACGGATTCAATTTGACTTACGTGGAGTGTGCATCGATTAGCACGGCATGCTAATCGATACTAACATGCTATTTAGGCTAGCCGTATATACATATTGCATCGTTATGCCTCATTTGTAGCTATATTTGCATCCAGCCTTTCCCTCCACCCACATTTAATGCCAAACAAACACATACCAATCGACGGATTTAAGTTGCACCAGTGTCAAAAGATCCGAAAGTCCCTCGTTTGGTCTGCGCACTTTACCGGTAATGCTACGACAGATGGTCTTTTAGCGATGACGTCAGAACGTGACGTCACCGAGGTAACACACCTGCCATATTCATTTTCACATTACAAACACCGGGTCTCAGCTCTGTTATTTTCCGTTTTTTCGACTATTTTTTGGAACCTTGGAGACATCATGCCTCGTCGGTGTGTTGTCGGAGGGTGTAACAACACTAACAGGGAGGAATTCAAGTTGCACCACTGGCAAGAAATCTGCCGCCAGACCCCCATTGAATGTACCAGAGTGTCTTCACATTTTACCGGCGATGCTAAGACAGACATGGCACAGAGATATATGGATACCCTGCGACACTCAAAGCAGATGCATTTCCAACGATAAAGTCAACAAAATCACAAAGGTGAGTTTTGTTGATGTTATTGACTTATGTGCTAATCAGACATATTTGGTCGCAGCATGACTGCCAGCTAATTGATGCTAACATGCTATTTTTGGGCGGCATGGCGTAGTGGGTAGAGCGGCCATGCCAGAAACCTGAGGGTTGCAGGTTCGCTTCCCACCTATTGACATCCAAATCGCTGCCGTTATGTCCTTGGGCAGGACACTACACCCTTGTCCCCGGTGCCGCTCACACTAGTGAAAGAATGATGAATGAATACTAGGTGGTGGTCGGAGGGGCCGTAGGTGCAAACTGGCAGCCACGCTTCCGTCAGTCTACCCGAGGGCAGCTGTGACTACTGATGTAGCTTACCACCACCAGGTGTGAATGAATGATGGGTTCCCACTTCTCTGTGAGCGCTTTGAGTATCTTAAAATAGAAAAGCGCGATATAAATCTAATCCATTATTATTATTATTATTATTTAGGCTAGCTGTATGTACATTTGTAGCTATATTTGCATCCAGCCTTTCACTCCACCCACATTTAATGCCAAACAAACACTTACCAATCGACGGATTTAAGTTGCTCCAGTGTCACAAAATGCGAAAGTCCTGATCGTTTGGTGCGCACATTTTACCGGCAATGCTAAAGCAGACATGGCCGAATAGCGTCAATAGCTATTCGCTCAATAGCTTCAGTTTTTTCTTCAATTTCGTTTTTTTGCTATCTGCCTCCATACTCCAACCATCCGTTTCAATACATGCGTAATCTGTTGAATCGCTTAAGCCGCTGAAATCCGAGTCTGAATCCGAGCTAATGTCGCTATATCTTGCTGTGTAGGCATCACGTCACAGGAAAATTTACAGATAGCGAAAATCAGGCACTTTAAAGCCTTTTTTCGGGATATTCCACGATGGGTAAAATTTTTTTTTAAACTTCGAAAAATAAAATAAGCCACTGGGAACTGATTTTTTATTGGTTTTAACCCTTCTGAAATGGTGCTAATGTTCCCCTTTGAAAGTGACAGACGAGGGGAGGACGCCGCACGGAAGGATCCAGGCTTTGACCAAAAAATTAAGTGGCCATCAAAGGGAGTTGAAAAAAAAATACACACACACACTAATGGTTTCAGTAACCACGTCAAAATGAGACAATCGGAGCATCATGCGAAAGGTATGTGCTTTAAGGTAAAGTGGCCTGAGTCACAAAAGAACATCCCTGAAGCTACACATGCGGAGATAAGTGTATACACACACACTCACACACACCCACATCACACACCCGCGCACACAATGCAGCTTTTCTAGAACTTTTAACATAGGGATTTAGCCTGGAGGTTCAGAAAGCTAACTGGAGAAGAGAGCTAACTGACCTAAATCCATGCTGTCGAGGTGACGGATATGTGAAAGGATGACCGAAATGACTAATTGGATTGAAGCCGGCCAGATATCACTGCGGTATCATTCATCATTATTGATATCGCCAGTGTTTCCCGGCCTAATGACTGCTCAGTCAACATGGTCCTAGTCAGCAGTGCTTATTCAGACTGGAGCCAACAGCTGTAAATAATCGAAGACTTTCACACACATCATCCTTCTGTTGTGATACTCTGGCACACTTTGGCTTCACACTAGGAACTGGAATCTATTTTGAAGTACTTTTTAAGCAATGTCTGGTTTAGAGTGTCTTTGTAGTTTATCTTAAAGGCTGAGATCCGCCCAGAGTTCCTTAAAGACCTACTGAAACCCACTACTAACGACCACGCAGTCTGATAGTTTATATATCAATGATGAAATATTAACATTGCAACACATGCCAATACGGCCGGTTTAGTTTACTAAATTGCAATTTTAAATTTCCCGCGAAGTGTCCTGTTGAAAACGTCGCAGTATGATGACACGTATGTTGAAACGTGCGTTTGACGTCACCGGTTGTAGCGGAATTACACGGTATTCTGGACATCTGTGTTGCTGAATCTTTTGCAATTTGTTCAATTAATAATGGAGAAGTCAAAGAAGAAAGACGTAGGTGGGAAGCGGTGTATTAGAGCTGTCTTTAGCAACACAAACACAGTTTCCTTGTTTAAAATTCCCAAAGGTGAAGCTTTACTATGGAACAGAGCGGTCAAGCAAACATGGTTCCCGACCACATGTCAACCGGCAGGTTTCAGTGAGAAAATTGTGGTAATAAGTCGGCCCTTACCATAGACATGAGCGGAACTTGCGTCCTCCTGCAGCTGCGGACTATTACCTCCTCCCAGCGGAGACACTGGCGGTCACCACACCCGTGGCCACACACCTCCGACTTTCAGGTACCATATAATCTCACTAAAACACTAGTAACACAATAAGCAGATAAGGGATTTTCCAGAATTATCCTAGTAAATGTGTCTAATAACATCGGAATCGCTCTCACTGCCCTTGCCTTTTTTTTTTTTCTAGTTCTTCACTTTCACTATCCTCATTCACGAATCGTTCATCCTCGCTCAAATTAATGGGGAAATTGTTGCTTTCTCGGTCCGAATCGCTCTAGCTGCTGGTGGCTATGATTGTAAACAATGTGAGGATGTGAAGAGCTCCACAACCGGTGACGTCACGCGCATATCCTCTGCTACTTCCGGTACAGGCAAGGCTTTTTTATTAGCGACCAAAAGTTGCAAACTTTATCGTCGATGTTCTCTACTAAATCTCATAATCAAAAATATGGCAATATCGCGAAATGATCAAGTATGACACATTGAAATCTCATTTCAGTAGGCTTTTAAGAGAAAGTGATTGCAGCTATTTTGGATACAACACTTCTCAGACACCAAGAGAACTTTCAAATGTCCAGGTCAGCTGTGATTCTACTTACCGAAAAACTTTGTCCTTTTGTTGAAGGAGAGACAACGAGAATGCGGGCTCCAGTGGATGTGATAAAAAAGAGAGCGTGTTTTGTATTACTTTGCCTACGAGGGAAGACCACGCTTTTGGACTGGCAAAGCAGTTATTGTCCGCCATGTATGCCGCGGACTCAACGTCTAGGTCACGGGTGTCAAAAGTACGGCCCGCGGGCCGGATCAGGTTTTATCCAGCTCGCGGGATGAGTTTGCTCGGACCCTATTGTATTTCTAAGGTTTTATTATAATTCCGCCGCCTCTTTGAGCTGTAATTTGACCCCCTTAACATGCTTCAAAACTCACCAAATTTTACACACACATCAGGACTGGCAAAAATTGCCATCTAATTAGAAAAAACAAACCCCAAAACTCAAAATTGCGCTCTAGCGCCCCCCAGGAAAAAACACAGACAAAACTGCATGTAACTTCCGTTAGGAATGTCGTAGAGACATGAAACAAAAGTATACAAATTAACCTGAAATTTTTGAATGAAAGAAACAGCTCTTCTACATGTGTCTACTGGATGTTGCAATAGCAATTATTTGTGTCTCTGATGATGGTACACATGTATAAAATAAACCACATGATGTTAGTACAACAATCGAGGATATTTTTGTATCTTGATTGATTGAAAATGAACACCACTGAGTTGACAGATGAACATTATCACATCATTCATTCAGAAAATATAAATAACGACAAATAAAGATAGAATACTATTAAGCGCAACATGTACGTGTAAAAAAACAACAACATTATGATTTGTACATTTTCAGAATGTGCTTCTTCTATTTTTAAAAATCAGAAAACAATCTAAAGGTGTGTTTATTTTTAAGTTATCGTGCAGGGATTTTACCAGTCCGGCCCACTTGGGAGTAGATTTTTCCCCATGTGGTCCCTGAACTAAAATGAGTTTGACACCCCTGGTCGAGGTCCAGAGTATATAAAGTCACCAAAAAGTAATGGACAATGAAGGTGAAGACAAAAGAGTGAAGAGTGTCCTGACCAGATATCTAGATCCCTAGATTCATTGATGTAAAATGTTCTTTGTCACATTGTTTACTTTCACATGTCCATTAAATATTTGATTAATGTATGATGTCTCAGCTGTCCTTTGTCACCGATTCTGTTCATAACTTTTATGGACAGAATTTCTAGGCGCAGTCAAGGCGTTGAGGGGATCCGGTTTGGTGGCCACGGGATTAGGTCTCTGCTTTTTGCAGATGATGTGGTCCTGATGGCTTCATCTGACCGGGATCTTCAGCTCTCACTGGATCGGTTCGCAGCCGAGTGTGAAGCGACCGGAATGAGAATCAGCACCTCCAAGTCCGAGTCCATGGTTCTCGCCCGGAAAAGGGTGGAGTGCCATCTCCGGGTTGGGGAGGAGACCCTGCCCCAAGTGGAGGAGTTCAAGTACCTAGGAGTCTTGTTCACGAGTGGGGGAAGAGTGGATCGTGAGATCGACAGGCGGATCGGTGCGGCGTCTTCCGTAATGCGGACGTTGTATCGATCCGTTGTGGTGAAGAAGGAGCTGAGCCGGAAGGCAAAGCTCTCAATTTACCGGTCGGTCTACGTTCCCATCCTCACCTATGGTCATGAGCTTTGGGTCATGACCGAAAGGATAAGATCACGGGTACTAGCGGCCGAAATGAGTTTCCTCCGCCGGGTGGCGGGGCTCTCCCTTAGAGATAGGGTGAGAGGCTCTGCCATCCGGGAGGGACTCAAAGTAAAGCCGCTGCTCCTCCACATCGAGAGGAGCCAGATGAGGTGGTTCGGGCATCTGGTCAGGATGCCACCCGAACGCCTCCCTAGGGATGTGTTTAGGGCACGTCCAGCTGGTAGGAGGCCACGGGGAAGACCCAGGACACGTTGGGAAGACTATGTCTCCCGGCTGGCCTGGGAACGCCTCGGGATCCCCCGGGAAGAGCTAGACGAAGTGGCTGGAGATAGGGAAGTCTGGGCTTCCCTGCTTAGGCTGCTGCCCCCGCGACCCGACCTCGGATAAGCGGAAGATGATGGATGGATGGTCTCAGCTGTGATTCACTACAATAGGGCCCCACAGCACACTGGGTTCCAGTTAATTCAAATACCACAACACTGGATATTGTTCAGTTAAGTTAAGTTAAATTTAAGAACTTGCACACAAATCAACACTGGAGGTGACTATGAGTTGCGAATTTTCCGTGCATGCGTATTAGGTCGTGTTGTGTGTGGACAAGGATAAGGTTAGGTGGGATTTACCCTGGATACCCTTAGCAAAGAAGGAGCCTTAGGACAGAGAGATGAATAAATACACGGATGTATACACACAAGAAGTGAACTCAAGTGACGTCACATATTTCAGACTTAAAAAGTTTACAAATGAAAACGGAGGAAGATAAACAACCTCTAAAGGCTAAGTTGGCCACGTACGTGGACAGCACCTTTTAGCTCTTATTTCCAAGATTGTGTACACTACCAAATTGGGGTCTTATGTGCTTATGTGGACTCTTATACTGCCATCTGGTGGTGTTAGAAGAGTATAGCATACAATGAAATTTGGAAGGAAAAAAAAAATGTAAAAATAAGAAATAGCATGTCACTAAACATGAAGTACACGTTTGTTACTTATGGACTAAGTACATCATATACAAATATGATTGTTAGTTTTTGTTCTAATTAGGATCGAAAAAGCCCAAATAGCAAAAAAAAAAAAAAAGCATGTAAACAAACAGCTTGGGCCTTAAGAGGTTAATAGAGGGAACTGCACTTTTTTCGGAAATTTGCCTATTGTTCGCAATCATTATTAAAGACATTGTTGATGCATTCTAAATAAATGTAATTAAAAGTCCGCTTAGTTTAGTTTATTAAGGATCCCCATTAGTCTACACCGCAGTGGAGACTATTCTTCCTGGGGGTCCAGGCAAAAAACATCACACAACCACAAAACAAAAGATTAAAATGCAGTACAACATTATCCAATAATAAATTGTCATAATACAAAAATAGCAACAACAAAGAACCAAAAAATACTAATAACTTTTGTTACATAATAATTTTCATACCAAAGATAAAAATAGCAATATAAAAAGATATACTGTAAACATTTTTGCAAAAATAAAACAAATAAACAATGGCCTAAAATATACACATTAGTGTACCAAAGACAAACAATAAGTGAAGAAAAAGTATCATCCATCCATTTTCTGCTGCTTATCCCATAATCAATAAAATACTCAATAGTCAATAAAAACAGTCATGACATTAGGTACAATCTGGAACAATCTCTTTACGCTTACAGGGGAGCCAATGGGAGCTCCACTATTCCACCTATAAATTCCAATAAATAACCATTCATAAACCGCCAAAAATACTCCATTAACATTTAACACTAACATTAACCAAGTATTGGTGATATTGTTACTACAAGCAGATTCACACACAAACTATTTACATCGCTGTTGTGAACACTTCCGTGTGTCCCAGTGTTTACATCATGGGTGTCAAACTCTGGCCCACGGGCCAAATCTGGCCCGCCGTGTAATTTAATTTGGCCCTTGAAGCAATATCAATTTAACATTAGAGCTGGCCCGCCGGTGCGATACAGCGTCGGTGCCGCTGTAACACCGCATTCACCGCTAATACTCATACTTGCCAACCATCCTAATTTTCCCGGTAGACTCCCGAAGTTCAGTGCCCCTCCCGAAAATCTCCCGGGGCAACCATTCTCCCGAATTTCTACCGATTTCCACCTGGACAACTATATTGGGGGCGTGCATTTAAGGCACTGCCTTTAGCGTTTTCTACAACCTGTCGTCACGTCCGCTTTTCCTCCATACTAACAGCGTGTCACATAATATTTGTGGCTTTTACACCTACACACACACACAAGTGAATGCCATACATACTTGGTCAACAGCCATACAGGTCACACTGAGAGTGGCCGTATAAACAACTTTAGCACTGTTACAAATATGCGCCACACTGTAAACCCACACCAGAATGACAAACACATTTCGGGTGAACATCTGCACTGTAACACAACAGAACAAATACCCAGAAACCCTTGCAGCACTAACTCTTCCGGGAAACTTCCAGCAAACTGACCAATAATTAACGTTTTATTCAGGCATTTTCTCTTGCTACTTCAAGGCTCGAATGTTTGGTTCATTCATTATTGTTATTTTATTTTTAAATGTATTATTAGCCTGTGGAAAACATTTGATATTTACCTCAGAAGATTGCAAATAGAAAAAAAGGCATTACATTTTTATTAAAATTGTATTTGATATGCCATTGATATTTTTTTAATTCCTATTATTATTATTTGAAACTGGATTTTGCATGTCACTAAAGTTATATAAGCCTTGCTTGTTCAATATTTAAAAACTTGTGTGGGTCCCTATTAAAAGGTTCATTTGTTCAACCTTGGCCCGCGGTTTTGTTCAGTTTAAAATTTTGGCCCACTCTGTATTTGAGTTTGACACCCCTGCTTTACATCATCGAGTCGTCTGCTGCTTCCTCGCTTCCTGTAAGTTTATTGTAGATCATGGGTGTCAAACTCTGGCCCGCGGTCCAAATTTGGCCTGCCGTTTAATTTCATTTGGCCCTAGAGGCAATATCAAATTAACATTAGAGCTGGCTCACCAGTAACACCAAATTCACCGCTAATACTCATACTTGCCAACCCTCCCGATTTTCCCAGGAGACTCCCGAAGTTTAGTCCCCTTCTCGAAAATCTCCCTGGGCAACCATTCTCCCGATTTCCACCCGGACAACAATATTGGGAACGTGCCTTAAAGGCACTGCCTTTAGCGTCCTCTACAACATGTCGTCACGTCCTCTTTTCCTCCATACTAACAGCGTGCTGGCCAAGTCACATAACATATGCGGCTTTCACACACACATATGCGAATCCCAGGCATACTTGGTCAACAGTCATACAGGTCACACTGAGGGTGGCCGTATAAACAACTTTAACACTGTTATAAATATGCGCCACACTGTAAACCCACACCAAACAAGAATGACAAAACACATTTCGGGAGAACACCCGCACCGTAACACAACATAGACACAACAGAACAAATACCCAGAACCCCTTGCAGCACTAACTCTTCCGGAACGCTACAATATACACCCCCCCGCTACCACCAAACCCCGCCCACCTCATTTTTATTTTATTTTCGAATTTATTAGCCTGTGGAAAAAGTTAATGTTGATATTTACCTCAGAAGGCTGCAAATAGAAAAGAGGCATTCAATTTTTATAGTACATTTTATTTAATACACCACTGAAAGTTGATTTTGCACCATTACGTTATATAAACTCTGCCTGTTCCACGGGAGGAAGCCCTAGTATCCGGGGGGAACCCACCCAGTCACGGGGAGAACATGCAAACTCCACACAGAAAGATCCCGAGCCCGGGATTGAACCCAGGATTACTCAGGACCTTCGTATTGTTAGGCAGATGCACTAACCCCTGTTACACCGTGCAGCCCTATTTAAGCCTTGCTTGTTCAATATTTAATGCAAAACTTGTTTGGGTCCCTATTAAAAGGTTAATTTGTTCAACCTTGGCCCGTGGCTTTGTTCAGTTTTAAATTTTGGCCCACTCTGTATTTGAGTTTGACACCCTGATGTAGATCATAAATCATGCAACTCACCTGGACAGAAGATGTCTGAGGAGGTATTCCGGCAAGTTGGTACACTATGACGGCCATTTAGAAAAAGACACTTGGTACCTACTCACCTCTCATCCCATTTCTTCGTGAGGATGATGAGACATTCTTCATCTAAATGGGAATATACGAACCATCACAGCAGTCGGCATCCTAATGACAGCAGACATTGCACTGTAAGTGGTGTTTTATTATGTTTGTTGTCTCTCCCAAAGTCTCCAATAAGAAAATAAAAGCAAATGTTGTGATGTGTTTTCGAAATTAATGTGCCGCCTATGTTTAAAATTATCAAAATACATAAAAATTAAATGTTATTCTATATGTGTCCGTTATTTCATAACATGTATACTTACATCATGTACATAAAACCTCAATGGAAGTGTCCTGAGCAAGACACTTCACCCTTGCTCCTGATGTGTGCTGGTTGGCGCCTTGCATGGCAGCTCCCTCCATCAGTGTGTGAATGTGTGTGTGAATGGGTAAATGTGGAAGTAGTGTCAAAGCGCTTTGAGTACCTTGAAGGTAGAAAAGCGCTATACAAATACAACCCATTTATCATTTAAGTGTTTGGATGTTTATTTAAGGGGCTTTGCAGGCGGAATTGCACGGCTCCCATGGGCTCCATTGTAAGCTGACTTTTGATCGCATTTATTTAATATTTAGAATGCAAATCAATCAATCAATCAATCAATCAATGATTATTTATATAGCCCTAAATCACTAGTGTCTCAAAAGTCTGCACAAACCACAACGTCATCCTCGCTAGAGCCCACATAAGGGCAAGGAAAACTCACCCAGTGGGACGTCGGTGACAATGATGACTATGAGAAACCTTGGAGAGGACCGCATATGTGGGCAAACCCTAGGCAAAATTCCAAAATAAGTGCAGTTTGCCTTTCAGAAGACAGAACAATAGTTCAATATGTTTTCTGAGGAGTAAAGTATTTTTGTATGTTTGTTTATTTTTCAAAAAAAATGATGTAAATATGAGTGTGCATGTGTGTGTATAGGTACTCTTTGATCACACTCTTTAAAACCGTTACAATAACGATAACTTTGGTGAAAAAAACGTGATATGAAATTTTAAAATTGTATTAATATTGTATACATTTTTTTTGATTGATTGAAACTTTTATTTTGTTTGTTTTTCTTTCATAAAGAAGTACAATCATGTGTTCTTACGGACTGTATCCTGCAGACTGTATTGATCAATATTGATTTATAATGTATATATTTTGTTTTTTATGTTGATTTAATAATTGAAAAAAAAATAATAATTGTGCGGCCCGGTGGTTGGGGACCACTGGTCTACATAACACATAATGGTAGTTCTTTGGTGAAAGTGTTGCATAGATTATGTTTTACAGATCATTTTCAAGTAGCTTTCTTAGCGTCTCGTCAGGATGCGCCATTTTATGGGCAAATCTTATTTATGTGGCTCACCTTCGGCATCACTACCTTCATCTTTGTCGTGGCGGTGTAGCGTGTGAGGACGGGAGTGGAAGAAGTGCCAAAAGATGGAGATAACTGTTTTAATGACATTCAGGCTGTACTTAAATTAATCACGGAGCAGCATCTCCTCATCCATGGCTCGATAACACAACATCAACCGAAACCCTCTAATAACTAAAGTTCCATGGTTGAATTATGTAAACCCACTACAGTTTTTAGCGCTTTGATAGTTTGTCTACTGACAGATATAAGTATGAACCAGCAACACTTGACAAAGTAGTTGGGAAAGGGCATGTTCACCACTGTGTTACAACACCTTTCTATCCATATATACATATATATGCGTGCGTGTGTGTGTGTGTGTGTATATATATCTATATATATATATGGATATATGTGTATATGTACATATATATATATACTGATATAGGTACAATATTTTTGTACCAATACCAGTATCAGCATGCAATTCGAATCAATACATATACATATATATATATATATATATATATATATATACATATATATACATATATATATATATATATATGGCTTCACGGTGGCAGAGGGGTTAGTGCATCTGCCTCACAATACGAAGGTCCTGCAGTCCTGGGTTCAAATCCAGGCTCGGGATCTTTCTGTGTGGAGTTTGCATGTTCTCCCCGTGAATGCGTGGGTTCCCTCCGGGTACTCCGGCTTCCTCCCACCTCCAAAGACATGCACCTGGGGATAGGTTGATTGGCAACACTAAATTGGCCCTAGTGTGTGAATGTGAGTGTGAATGTTATCTGTCTATCTGTGTTGGCCCTGCGATGAGGTGGGCGACTTGTCCAGGGTGTACCCTGCCTTCCGCCCGATTGTAGCTGAGATAGGCGCCAGCGGCCCCCGCGACTCCGAAAGGGAATAAGCGGTAGAAAATGGATGGATGGATGGAGATATATATATATATATATATATATATATATATATATATACATGTATATATATATATATACATATATATATGTATCTATATATATATATATATATATATATATATATATATATATATACATACATATATATACATATATATATATACATACATATACATACATATATATACATATATACATACATACATATACATTTATACATATATATATATATATATATATATATATTATATATATATATATATCTATATATATTCTATCTATTGATCTATCTATCTGTATATATATCCATCCATCCATTAACTACCGCTTATTTCCTTTTGGGGTCGCGGGGGGCTGGTGCGTCGATGTCAGCTACAATCGGGCGGAAGGCGGGTTACACCCTGGA
>NC_084613.1:76447016-76462016 GCF_033978795.1 Nerophis ophidion
TCCATTTTCCCACTGGCCACCAAAGTCGAGTTTTTTGCCCTCAAGTGACACAGAACGGATGTTGTTTTTGCTCGTCTAAACACTCAAGAGTCTTTCAAATATGATAATTTAACATCTGATTTGCGCCAAATCAGGTATTGCAACAACAGAAAGAGATTAAACAAGTGTTTGGATGTATCAGACTCCATAAATCTGCAAAGTAAGACATCAACACAACCGCCAGCGCTTTGATCATAATTCCAAACATACCACCAGCCCACCCTCTCTGTCTTTCTCTCTGACATGTCCACTACTTCCTTACGGATCCCTTCGCACTGGCCACCAAATTTGAGTTTTTTGCCCTCAAGTGACAAAGAACGGATGTTGTTTTTGCTCGTGTAAACGCTCAAAAGTCTTTCAAATATGATATTTTCACATCAAATTTCGGCCACATCAGGTATCAAAATTACAGAAAGAGATTAAACAAGTCTCTGGCTGTGTCAGATTCCATAAATCTGCAAAGTAAGACATCAACACAACCGCCAGCGCCTTGATCATAATTCCAAACATACCACCCTCTCTGTCTTTCTCTCTGACATGTCCACTACATCCTTGTGGATCCCTTCGCACTGGACACCAAATTCGAGTTTTTTGCCCTCAAGTGACACAGAACGGATATTGTTTTTGCTCGTCTAAACACACGAAAGTCTTTCAAATATGATATTTTCACATCAGATTTCGGCCACATCAGGTATTGAAATTACAGAAAGAGATAAAACAAGTCTTTGGCTGTGTCAGACTCCATAAATCTGCAAAGTAAGACATCAACACAACCGCCAGCGCCTTGATCATAATTCCAAACATACCACCCTCTCTGTCTTTCTCTCTGACATGTCCACTACATCCTTAGGGTTCTCTTCGCACTGGCCACCAAATCTGAGCTTTTTGCCCTCAAGTGACACAGAACTGATGTGGTTTTTGCTTATCTAAAGACTCAAAAGTCTTTCTAATATGATATTTTCACATCAGATTTCGGCCACATCAGGTATTGAAATTACAGAAAGAGATTAAACAAGTCTTTGGCTGTGTCAGACTCCATAAATCCGCAAAGTAAGACTTTAACACAACCGGCAACGCCTTAATCATAACTCCAAACATACCACCAACCCACCCTTTCTATCTTTCTCTCTGACATGTCCACTACGTTCTTATGGATCCCTTCGCACTGGCCACCAAATTCGAGTTTTTTGCCCTCAAGTGACACAGAACTGATGTTGTTTTCGCTTCTCTAAACACACGAAAGTCTTTCAAATATGATATTTTCACATCAAATTTCGTCCACATCAGGTATTGAAATTACAGAAAGAGATTAAACAAGTCTTTGGCTGTGTCAGACTCCATAAATCCGCAAAGTAAGACTTTAACACAACCGGCAACGCCTTAATCATAACTCCAAACATACCACCAACCCACCCTTTCTATCTTTCTCTCTGACATGTCCACTACATCCTTATGGATCCCTTCGCACTGGCCACCAAATTTGAGTTTTTTGCTCTTAAGTGACAAAGAACGGATGTTGTTTTTGCTCGTGTAAACGCTCAAAAGTCTTTCAAATATGATATATGATATTTTCACATCAGATTTCGGCCACCTCAGGTATTGCAACAACAGAAAGAGATTAAACAAGTCTTTGGCTGTGTCAGACTCCATAAATCCGCAAAGTAAGACAACACAACCGCCAGCGCCTTGATCATAATTCCAAACATACCACCCTCTCTGTCTTTCTCTCTGACATGTCCATTACATCCTTAGGGATCTCTTCGCACTGGCCACCAAATTCGAGTTTTTTACCCTCAAGTGACACAGAACGGATATTGTTTTTGCTCGTCCAAACACTCAAGAGTCTTTCAAAAATGATAATTTAACATCTGATTTCTGCCACATAAGGTATTGCAACAACAGAAAGAGATTAAACAAGTGTTTGGATGTATCAGACTCCATAAATCTGCAAAGTAAGACATCAACACAACCGCCAGCGCTTTGATCATAATTCCAAACATACCACCAGCCCACCCTCTCTGTCTTTCTCTGACATGTCCACTACATCCTTATGGATCCCTTCGCACTGGCCACCAAATTCGAGTTTTTTGCCCTTAAGTGACACAGAACGGATGTTGTTTTTGCTTCTCTAAACACTCGAAAGTCTTTCAAATATGATATTTTCACATCCTATTTCGGCCACGTCCGGTATTGAAATTACAGAAAGAGATTAAACAAGTCTTTGGCTGTGTCAGACTCCATAAATCTGCAAAGTAAGACATCCACACAACCGCCAGCGCCTTGATCATAATTCCAAACATACCACCAACCCTTTCTCTCTGACATGTTCACTACATCCTTATGGATCCCTTCGCATTGGCCACCAAATTTGAGTTTTTTGCTCTTAAAGGGGAACATTATCACCAAACCTATGCAAGCGTGAATATATACCTTGATGTTGGAGAAAAAAGAATATGTATTTTTTCAACCGATTTCCAAACTCTAAATGGGGGAATTTTGGCGAATTAAACTCCTTTCTGTTTATTGGTCTTTTAGCGATGACGTCAGAACGTGCCGTCACCGAGGTAATACACCCGCCATTTTCATTTTCAAAACATTACGAACACCGGGTTTCAGCTCTGTTATTTTCCATTTTTTCGACTATTTTGTGGAACCTTGGAGACATCATGCCTCGTAGGTGTGTTGTCGGAGAGTGTAACAACACTAACAGGGAGGGATTCAAGTTGCACCACTGGCAAGAAATGTGCCGCCAGACCCCCATTGAATTTGCCAGAGTGTCTTCACATTTAACCGGCGATGCTAAGGCAGACATGGCACAGAGATGTATGGATAACCTGCAGATGCATTTGCAACGATTAAGTCAACAAAATCACAAAGGTGAGTTTTGTTGATGTTGTTGACCTATGTGCTAATCAGACATATTTGGTCGCAGCATGACTGCCAGCTAATCGATGTTAACATGCTACGCTAATCGATGCTAACATGCTATTTACGCTAGCTGTATGTACATTTGAAACTAGATACCAACATTTAATGCGAAACAAACACTTACCAATCGACGGATTTAAGTTGCTCCAGTGTCACAAGATGCGAAAGTCCTGATCGTTTGGTCCGCACATTTTACCGGCGATGCTAATAAGGCAGCCATGCTATGGGCCACTTCATTAGGTACACCCGTGCTATGGCCGAATAGTGTCAATAGCTATTCGCTCAATTGCTTCAGTTTCTTCTTCAATTTCGTTTTCGCTATCTGCCTCCATACTCCGACCATCTGTTTCAATACATGCGTAATCTGTTGAATCGTTTAAGCCGCTGAAATCCGAGTCTGAATCCGAACTAATGTCGCTATATCTTGCTGTGGTAACCGCCATGTTGTTTGTATTGGCAGCACCGTATGACGTCACGGGGAAATGGATAGTGGTTTCGAAGATTGCAAAAATAAGGCACGTTAAAGCTTTTTTTAGGGATATTCCGGGAGGTGTAAAATTTTGAAAAAAACTTTGAAAAATAAAACAAGCCACTGGGAACTGATTTTTTATTGTTTTTAACCCTTTTGAAATTGTGATAATGTTCCCCTTTAAGTGACACAGAACGGATGTTGTTTTTGCTCGTCTAAACGCTCAAAAGTCTTTTAAATATGATATCTTCACATCAGATTTCGGCCACATCAGGACATAGTCCAAATTGAATTGGAATCTATCCATCCATCCATCCATCCCTTTTCTACCGCTCATTCCCTTCGGGGTCGCGGGGGGCGCTGGTGCCTATCTCAGCTACAATCAGGCGGAAGGCGACGCACACCCTGGACAAGTCGCCACCTAATCGCAGGGCTCGATTGGAATCTGATTCTTTCAAATGTGACTTCAGTCCAAACGGAAATGCGACCTGTTTGCGACTTTTTCGTCTTTGGTCAAACGAGGTCATTGGTGTGTGCAGGAAGACGTTGCCTGCCAGCGCAAGTGGTTACGTCATCACAACCTGCTCAGTGGGCTGGTGGTTAGAGTGTCCGCCCTGAGATTGGTAGGTCATATCAAAGACTATAAAACATTAATGGGACCCATTATCTCCCTGCTTGGCACTCAGCATCAAGGGTTGGAATTGGGGGTTAAAGCACCAACATGATTCCTGAGCGCGGCCACCGTTGCTGCTCACTGCTCCCCTCACTTCCCAGGGGGTGGAACAAGGGGATGGGTCAAATCCATCCATCCATTTCCTACCGCTTATTCCCTTTCGGGGTCGCGGGGGGCGCTGGCGCCTATCCCAGCTACAATCGGGCGGAAGGCGGGGTACACCCTGGACAAGTCGCCACCTCATCGCAGCGGGTCAAATGCAGATGGTAATTTCACCACACCTAGTGGGTGTGTGACTATCAGTGGTACTTTAAAGGCCTACTGAAACCCACAACTACCGACCATGCAGTCTGGTAGTTTGTATATCAATGATGAAATATTAACATTGCAACACATGCCAATACGGTCGGTTTAGTTTACTAAATTACAATTTTAAATTTCCTGTTAAAAACGTCGCGGAATGATGTCACCGGTGGTAGCGGACATGTTCTCCCAGCACCGATCACAGCTAAAAGTAGTGTGTTTTTATCGCAAAATTACACAGTATTTTGGACGTCTGTGTTGCTGAATCTTTTGCAATTTGTTCAATTAATAATGGAGACGTCAAAGAAGAAAGATGTTGGTGGAAAGCGGTGTATTGCAGCCGGCTGTAGCAACACAAACACAGCCGGTGTTTGTTTGTTTGTTGTGAAGCTTTAATATGGAACAGAGCGGTCAGGCGAACATGTTTCTCTAACACATGTTAACCGGCAGGTTTCGGTGGGAAAATTGTGTTAATAAGTCGGCTCTTATTGTAAACAAGAGCGGAGCTTGTGTCGTTCCTCCTGCAGCTCTCAAAGAGACAGCTGCGACTTTCTTGGCTCCTCCATGGCTTCTCTCAGAGACACTGGCGGTCACCACACCCCTTCGACTTTCAGGTATGACTACATCATCTCACTAAAACACTAGTAACACAATAAGCAGATAAGGGATTTTGAAGAATTATCCTAGTAAATGTGTCTAATAACATCTGCTCCCACTGCCCTATCTATCCACATCCACGAATCTTTCGTCCTCGCTCAAATTAATGGGGAAATTCTCGCTTTCTCGGTCCGAATCACTCTAGCTGCTGGTGGCCATGATTGTAAACAATGTGAAGATGTGAGAAGCTCCACAACCAGTGACGTCACCTGCACATCGTCTGCTACTTCAGGTACAGGCAAGGCTTTTTATTAGCGACCAAAAGTTGCAAACGTTATCGTGGATGTTCTCTACTAAATCCTTTTAGCAAAAATATGGCAATATCGCAAAATGATCAAGTATGACACATAGAATGGATCTGCTATCCCCGTTTAAATAAGAAAATCTCATTTCAGTAGGCCTTTAACTTTAACTTTTAACACCCAGTTTTGGGGATTTTTGGTGCAACACTAGTCAATAGTGCGCAAATAATAGGCTGTACGAAATACTGTAAAAGCAGCTTCCATGAAAAGCTCACTCATTCACAAACAAGGATGGGGCGAGGGTCACCACTTTGTCAACAAATATGTGGGCAAATTGTCCAACAGTTTAAGAAAAACATACCTCAATGAGATATTGCAAGGAATTTAGGGATTTCACTATCTACGGTCCGTAATATCATCAAAAGGTTCAGAGAATCTGGAAAAATCACTGCACATAAGCGGCATCTTTCTCCACAGAAAGACTTTTTTTTTTTATATAAATGATAAATGGGTTGTACTTGTATAGCGCTTTTCTACCTTCAAGGTACTCAAAGCGCTTTGACACTACTTCCACATTTACCCATTCACACACACATTCACACACTTATGGAGGGAGCTGCCATGCAAGGCGCCAACCAGCACCCATCAGGAGCAAGGGTGAAGTGTCTTGCTCAGGACACAACGGACGTGACGAGGTTGGTACTAGGTGGGATTTGAACCAGGGACCCTCGGGTTGCGCACGGCCACTCTCCCACTGCGCCACGCCGTCCATCCTTCCTATCTTTGTCTCATTTTGTCCACCAAATGTTTTATGCTGTGCGTGAATCACACTTGCCAACCTTGAGACCTCTGATTTCAGGAGGTGGGGGGGCATGGACGGGGGTGGGGCATGGTTAAGAGGGGAGGAGTATATTTCCCCCTAGATTCACCAAGTCAAGTATTTCATATATGGGGCATGGTTAAGAGGGGAGGAGTATATTTCCCCCTAGATTCACCAAGTCAAGTATTTCAAGTATATATATATATACATATATATATATACATGAAATACTTGACTTGGTGTATATATATATATATATATATATATACATGAAATACTTGACTTGGTGAATCTAGGGGGAAATATACTCCTCCCCTCTTAACCATGCCCCACCCCCATCCATGTATGTATATATATGCATATGGTTACAAAAACAAGGATGGACAATTCAACCCTTAACTCAACAATGAGTGTTATGTGTGTGTAAATGTGTAAATAAATGAACACTGAAATTCAAGTATTTCTTTTATATATATATATATATATATATATATATATATATATATATATATACATATATATATACATATATATATATATATATATATATATATATATATATATATATATATATACATATATATATATATATTTATATATATATATAAGAAATACTTGACTTTCAGTGAATTCTAGCTAAATATATATATATATATATATATATATATATATATATGTATATATATATATATATATATATGTATATATATATATATATATATAAGAAATACTTGAATTTCAGTGTTCATTTATTTACACATTTACAAACACATAACACTCACTGTTGAGTTAAGGGTTGAATTGTCCATCCTTGTTTTTGTAACCATATGCATGTACAGTAGATGGCAGTATTGTCCTGTTTAAGAGTGTCACAACATTGCTGTTTAGGCAGACGAACTGCTTTATGGTAGACGAAAATGGACTGCTGTTGTTGTGTGTTGTTTTACCGCGCTGGAAGGACGTTAATGAAACTGCCTAACAATAAACCCACACAAGAAACCAAGAATCATTCTACAGTTATAACGTCATTGGGCAGACACGCTCTTTATACACGTTACTCAAGTCCGCATGGAGCTGGAGGGGGCGTGGCCTCCAGCTCCGCTTGAATTTCGGGAGATTTTCGGGAGAAAATTTGTCCCGGGAGGTTTTCGGGAGAGGCGCTGAATTTCGTGAGTCTCCCGGAAAATCCGGGAGGGTTGGCAAGTATGCCAGCTGTGAAAAAAAAAACACTTATCTAAACATTCAGCTGGGGGGGAAAAAAAAAGTTTTGCTCCACTTTGGCCTGCAGTGTAAACATAGTCTATATCACCCTGAAGGCTGTTTAAGCACAGTCGGGGGCTATCACCCAGCTCTTAAACATCCCAAGTGTCGACACTGTACTGTTTTTTTTTTTTTTTTTTTAACCGTGGCATTTAATGCGGCGCGTAAATCCCTCGGGGGACCTGTTATTCCTCTAAGAATGTAATTACATACTTTCAAATAAAACTTGAAAGGGCCCAACAAGTTTTAAAACAGTGTGTTCTCCCAGGTCAGCGGGGGGAGGAATTCAAAGTAGTCGGAATATGCTAACATCTCTGTGTGGGCGAACCAGGACTGAGGAGAGGAGTGTGTTTGCAAAGACTGCTTTTAAACGGCGGTGACAGGCTGAAATTAATGATTGTGCTTGTTTATTCCAAACCATGTTAATCCTTTGGTCTGTGCTACTTTTACTACACCTGCTCACCCCCCCCCCCCCCCAACCCCCAGTATAGTGGCTGTGTACTTAAAGCAATGACGTAGTATTTTGTGGATCGTGCTGGGATTGAACTCTCCTGGGCGAGCATGCACGTATTAGGTCATCATCAGGGTCGTCCATCGGTCGGTTTTCCGATCAAGCTCATTGGAGGTCTGCCCGATGCACGCGTGGAAATTGGCGCCAAGCTTAAGTAAGAGGAGGGGGCAAAATGCCTCCAGGTTCTCAGCCTGAACAGCATCATTAAAAAAATGGAGGGAATGGTTGCACACTTTGAAGAGGAAAAATGAGGGCAAGCAGCGTGTAATTGCCTTGCGCTGGAACGGTCAGCGTCTTAGGGAGCGGTCAGAATAACCTGGCAAAGTTGGCATAGAAAACGGCGTTTTTAGGTGTTGCAAGCGGTGATTTTTGACAAAAAAATGATAGTAAATATATTCCTTTTTACTGGCTTTCCTGTCCGGGCTAGGTTAAAAAAAAAGGTTTTTATTACTTTATTTGAAAAACAAACCAAAAAAACAATGTTTTTTTACTTTATTGTAAAAAAAAAACAGTTTTTAATACTTTATTTAAAAAGAAAAACGTTTTATTAGTTTATGTTTTATTACTTTATTTCCTTACATCATGTGTTGTCTTTATTATAACACTTATGTAAGACTTTGAAGTCATTTTGATAGTAGGCTAATATAGACACTGACATCATGTGTTGTCTTCATTATAACACTAATATAACACTTTTAAAGTCATTTTGATAGTAGGCTAATATAGCTAATATAGACACTTACATCATGTGTTGTCTTCATTATAACACTAATACAACACTTTTAAAGTCATTTTGATAGTAGGCTAATATAGACATATCACGTGTTGTCTTCATTAAAACACTTATGTAAGACTTTTGAAGTCATTTTGATAGTAGGCTAATATAGACACTTACATCATGTGTTTCCTTCATTATAACACTAATACAACACTTTTAAAGTCATTTTGATAGTAGGCTAATATAGACACTGACATCATGTGTTGTCTTCATTATAACACTAATATAACACTTTTAAAGTCATTTTGATAGTAGGCTAATATAGACACTGACATCATGTGTTGTCTTCATTATACAACTGATATAAGACTTTTAGAGTCATTTTGATAGTAGGCTAATATAGACACTGACATCATGTGTTGTCTTAATTATAACACTTATATACCACTTTTAAAGTCATTTTGATAGTAGGCTAATATAGCTAATATAGACACTTACATCATGTGTTGCCTTCATTATACCACTGATATAAGACTTTTAGAGTCATTTTGATAGTAGGCTAATATAGACACTGACATCATGTGTTGTCTTTATTACAACACTTATGTAAGACTTTTAAAGTCATTTTGATAGTAGGCTAATATAGACACTGACATCATGTGTTGTCTTCATTATAACACTTATATACCACTTTTAAAGTCATTTTGATAGTAGGCTAATATAGACACTGACATCATGTGTTGTCTTCATTATAACACTAATTTAACACTTTTAAAGTCATTTTGATAGTAGGCTAATATAGCTAATATAGACACTTACATCATGTGTTGTCTTTATTATAACACTTATGTAAGACTTTTAAAGTCATTTTGATAGTAGGCTAATATAGACACTGACGTCATGTGTTGTCTTCATTATAACACTTATATAGGACTTTTTAAAGTCATTTTGATAGTAGGCTAATATAGCTAATATAGATACTTACATCATGTGTTGCCTTCATCATACCACTGATATAAGACTTTTAGAGTCATTTTGATAGTAGGCTAATATAGACACTGACATCATGAGTTGTATTTATTATAACACTTATATACCACTTTTAAAGTCATTTTGATAGTAGGCTAATATAGACACTGACATCATGTGTGGTCTTCATTTTAACACTAATATAACACTTTTAAAGTCATTTTGATAGTAGGTTAATATAGCTAATATAGACACTTACATCATGCGTTGCCTTCATTATACCACTGATATAAGACTTTTAGAGTCATTTTGATAGTAGGCTAATATAGACACAACATGTGTTGTCTTTATTATAACACTTATGTAAGACTTTTAAAGTCAATTTGATAGTAGGCTAATATAGCTAATATAGACACTTACATCATGTGTTGTATTTATTATAACACTTATGTAAGACTTTTAAAGTCATTTTGTTAGTAGGCTAATATAGACACTGACGTCATGTGTTGTCTTCATTATAACACTACTATAACACGTTTAAAGTCATTTTGATAGTAGGCTAATATAGCTAATATAGACACTTACATCATGTGTTGTCTTTATTATAACACTTATGTAAGACTTTTTAAGTCATTTTGATAGTTGGCTAATATAGACACTTATATCATGTGTTGTTTTTATTATTACACTTATATAACACTTTTAAAACCAATTTGATAGTAGGCTAATATAGACACTTACATCATGTGTTGTCTTCATTATAACAATTATAAAACACTTTTAAGTCATTTTAATAATAGGCTAATATAGACACATCATGTGTTGTCTTCATTACAACACTTATATAAGACTTTTTAAAGTCATTTTGATAGTAGGCTAATATAGCTAATTAGACACTTACATCCTGTGTTGCCATCATTAATAACACTTTTATAGGTATTTAAATTTTTTGCGGCTCCAGGCCAATTAGTCTTTTGTATTTGTGGTCCAATATTATACTGTTAGAATACCATTAAAACGTCACTTGCACACAAATAAATTCAAATTCACTACAATAGGGGGCGCCTGGGAGCCAGGGTTATGACCGACTGTTGTTGTAAGAACAGATCTCAACTTGGAACATAAATATTCTTTGCGGCGAGTAGGTTTTCAGTGTTTATCTAAAATGGATAACGTGCTTCAAGAGACGTTCCGGAAAAAAAGTTTAAAAGTATCTTGTGGTCGGCTCGCTGTGGGAGGGAGGGAGTGAGGATAAAAAGGTGAGTTTCAACACAGCTTTACCCCGGAAAGACTCAACATCCATCCCTCTATTTACTTCCAGCCTGATGAGTTTACATGCCCATTCCATTACAGGGATTAAAATACTTTGTCCGCAAACGCCGTTTGTTTTATCCGTTTTTTTTTTTTTTTGCTCCCTCATCCTTGCACCACTTACAGGGCCTGGGGTTAGGGGATTACGGGACAACCTCGGAGAAACACGAGCCGTAGACAGTTCCAGCCGGCCCGAGTGTTAAGTGAAAGCCGGGGTTTGATCAATGGACGCGACTTTGCGGGAGAAGAAAGAGAAAAAGGAAGGTGTGTTGTGACATGGTATGAGCCGCCGCTAAATTAAGAGGCGGAGTTAACAGGTGAGCGGCTCAAAGCGGGGTTTTAGGGACACTTGAATCCACCCGGCTCGTATCCCCCATCTAAGGCCCCTTCTACACTAAGGTTTTCCAGGGTAAATCCCGCCTAACCTTATCTTTGTCCACACCCACACAATAGTTGTTTAAGACCCACTCCCTCCATTGTCGAACAGTTTAAGAACAACATTTCTCAACGAGCTATTGCAAGGAATTTAAGGATTTCACCATCCATGGTCTGTAATATCATCAAAAGGTTCAGAGAATCTGGAGAAATCACTGCACGTAAGAAAACTAACACTGATTGCGTGTGACCTTCGATCCCTCAGGCGGTACTCCACCAAAACCCGACATCAGTGTGTAAAAGATATCACCACATGGGCTCAAGAACACTTCATAAAACCACTGTCAGTAACCAGTTGGTTGCTACATCTGTAAGTGCAAGTTAAAACTCTGCTATACAAAGTGAAAGCCATTTATCAACAACACCCAGGAACGCCGCCGGCTTCGCTGGGCCCGAGCTCATCTAAGATGGACTGATGCAAGGTGGTAAAGTGTTCTGTGGTCTGACGAGTCCACATTTCAAATTATATTTGGAAACTGTGGACGTGGTGTCCTCCGGAACAAAGAGGAAAATAACCATCCGGATTGTTATAGGCACAAAGTTCAAAAGGCAGCATCTGTGATGGTATGGGGGTGTATTAGTGCCCAAGGCATGGGTAACTTACACATGTGAATTATATTTATATAGCGCTTTTCTCTAGTGACTCAAAGCACTTTACATAGTGAAACCCAATATCTAAGTTACATTTAAACCAGTGTGGGTGGCACTGGGAGCAGACCCCCTCCACAAGGGAGGGGGGGGACATAGGAGAAAGAAAAGAAGCGGCAGATCAACTGGTCTAAAAAGGAGGTCTATTTAAAGGCTAGAGTATACAGATGAGTTTTAAGGTGAGACTTAAATGCTTCTACTGAGGTAGCATCTCGAACTGTTACCGGGAGGGCATTCCAGAGTACTGGAGCCCGAAATGAAAACGCTCTATAGCCCGCAGACTTTTTTTGGGCTCTAGGAATCACTAATAAGCCGGAGTCTTTTGAACGCAGATTTCTTGCCGGGACATATGGTACAATACAATCGGCAAGATAGGCTGGAGCTAGACCGTGTAGTATTTTATACGTAAGTAGTAAAACCTTAAAGTCACATCTTAAGTGCACAGGAAGCCAGTGCAGGTGAGCCAGTACAGGCGTAATGTGATCAAACTTTCTTGTTCTTGTCAAAAGTCTAGCAGCCGCATTTTGTACCAACTGTAATCTTTTAATGCTAGACATGGGGAGACCCGAAAATAATACGTTACAGTAAAGTTACATTTAAACCAGTGTGGGTGGCACTGGGAGCAGGTGGGTAAAGTGTCTTGCCCAAGGAGACAACGGCAGTGACTAGGATGGGGGAAGCGGGAATCGAACCTGCAACCCTCAAGTTGCTGGCACGGCCGCTCTACCAACCGAGCTACACCGCCCCACATCTGTGAAGGCACCATTAATGCTGAAAGGTTCATACAGGTTTTGGAGCAACATACTGTATGTTGTCATCCAAGCAACATTATCATGGACATCCCTGCTTATTTCAGCAATAACAATGCCAAGCCACGTGTTACAACAGCGTGGCTTCGTAGTAAAAGAGTGCGGGTACTTTTCTGCAGTCCAGACATGTCTCCCATCGAATATGTGTGGCGCATTATGAAGCGTAAAATACGACAGCGGAGACCCCGGACTGTTGAACGACTGAAGCTCTACATAAAACAAGAATGGGAAAGAATTCCACTCTCAAAGCTTCAACAATTAGTTTCCTCAGTTCCCAAACGTTTATTGAGTGTTGTTAAAAGAAAAGGTGATGTAACAGAGTGGTGAACATGTCCTTTCCCAACTACTTTGGCACGTGTTGCAGCCATGAAATTCTAAGTTGAATATTATTTGCAAAAAAAAAAATAAAGTTTATGAGTTTGAACATCAAATATGTTGTCTTTGTAGTGCATTCAACTGAATATGGGTTGAAAAGGATTTGCAAATCATTGTATTCCGTTTATATTTACATCCAACAGAGTTTCCCAACTCATATGGAAACAGGGTTTGTAGCTGAGATAGGCACCGGCGCCCCCCGTGACCTCAAAGGGAATAAGCGGAAGGAAATGGATGGATGGATGGTGTTTAGAGAAGTAAAAGATTGCAGGCACATCTGAGGGGTCAACAAATTAAGCATTGGGTCAAATGCAGATAATAATTTTGCCACGCCAAGTGTATGTGTGACAATCATGGGTACTTTTTGACCTAATTAATTTGTGAAAAACAAAGTTGCACTTATTTGCTAATAGTACCGTACTTGATGAACGAGTGCCGTGCTGCTGTGATCGTGAAGCTAATAAGAAAAAGTATACATTTGTTTAAGGTTGATTTCCTGCTACAAATATTAGTCCCATCTACAATTCATGTATGCAGTTGGTTTTATGGTGTGAAGTTCATATTTGATCTCATTATTTGGCTATAAATGTACCTGTTGTTCATCAATGTTTGCTTGCAATAGTAAGGTTGAGCCAATGAGAGATTTATTAATCTAACTTATTAATACTATTGAGGATATTCCTTGATGCAAACAAATATAATAACAATAACGGATTAGATTTTATATCGCGCTTTTTTATTTTTAGATACTCAAATCGCTCACAGAGAAGTGGGAACCCATCATTTATTTACACCTGGTGGTGGTAAGCTACATTTGTAGCCACAGCTGCCCTCGGGTAGACTAAACAAGGCTGCCAATTTGCACCTACGGCCCCTCCGACCACCACCTATCATTCATTCACCGGTGTGAGGGGAAGTGAATTATATTTATATAGCGCTTTTTCTCTAGTGACTCAAAGCGCTTTACAAAGTGAAACCCAATATTTAATTTTTACATTTAAACCAGTGTGGGTGGCACTGGGAGCAGGTGGGTAAAGTGTCTTGCCCAAGGACACAACGGCAGTGACTAGGATGGCAGAAGCGGGGATCGAACCTGCAACCCTTTAAGTTGCTGGCACGGCCGCTCTCCCAACCGAGCTATACTGCCCTGTGTGAGTGGCCCCGGGGGCAAGGGTGAAGTGTCCTGCCCAAGGACACAACGGCAGCGATTTGGATCTCAAGAGGCGGGGAGCGAACCTGCAACCCTCAGGTTTCTGGCACGGCCGCTCTACCCACTACGCCAGGGGTCACCAACGCGGTGCCCGCGGGCACCAGGTAGCCCTTAAGGACCAAATGAGTAGCCCGCTAGGCTGTTCTAAAAATAGCTCAAATAGCAGCACTTACCAGTGAGCTGCCTCTATTTTTTAAATCGGATTAATTTACTAGCAAGCTGGTCTCGTTTTGCTCGACATTTTTAATTCTAAGAGAGACAAAACTCAAATAGAATTTGAAAATCCAAGAACATATTTTAAAGACTTGGTCTTCACTTGTTTAAATAAATTCATTTAGTTTTTACTTTGCTTCTTATAACTTTCAGAAAGACAATTTTAGAGAAAAAAATTACAACCTTAAAAATGATTTTAGGATTTTTAAACACATATACCTTTTAAATTCCTTCCTCTTCTTTCCTGAAAATTTAAATCAATGTTCATGTATTTTTTTTTTATTGTAAAGAATAATAAATACATTTTAATTTAATTCTTAATTTTAGCTTCTGTTTTTTTTTGACAAAGTGTATTTGTGAAATATTTTTTCAAATGTATTATGATTAAAATAAAATAAAAAAATATTTTG
>NC_084613.1:76467016-76487016 GCF_033978795.1 Nerophis ophidion
TTGGTATATTTTTGTCTGAGCTTTTGGAACTGATTCCTAAAAAAAAACTGCTGCAGTGTGTCTTTATCACAGGGGTCGGCAACTTTTACCACTCAAAGAGCCATTTTGACCCGTTTCACAAAATAAAGAAAACTATGGGAGCCACAAGACTCTTTTGAATTTTAAAATTAAATAACACAGTGTACAAAGTCTTTTTTTGCTCTGTGCTATGTATTCAACAGGGGTCTCAGACATGCGGCCCACACCTTAATATGAAAATTTAATATTAGTGCGAGTTTTATTTGAATGCTGCTTGACAACATCACATTTGCCAACCATCTCAATTTTTCCAGGAGACTACAGAGTTTCAGGGCAACTATTATCTCGACTGTCTACTGGTTTTCACCCAAACAACAAAAATAAGGGCGTGCTATGTTGACAATGCGTTTAGCGCCCTCTATAACCGTAACAAACGGCTTACCAGCCCATTCACATGTTGTACGAGGCTTCTGCAGACATACATAAGCGACTGCAAGGCATACCTACTCAACAACCATACAGGTCACACTGAGGGTTGTGATATAAACAACTTTAACACTCTGTGAACCCACACCAAACAAGAATGACCGACACATTTCGGGAGAACATCCGCACTCTAACACAAGATAAACACAACATAACAAATACCCAGAATCCCATGCATCCCTAACTCTTCCGGGCTACATTATACACCCCCGCTACCACCAAACCCCGGCCTCCCCAACCCCGGCCACCTCAACCGACACACGGAGGAGGGTGGGTAGTGTAGCCCGTAATAGTTAGGGATGCAAGGGGTTCTGGGTATTTGTTCTGTTGTGTTTATGTTGTGTTACAGTGCGGATGTTCTCCCGAAATGTGTTTGTAATTTTTGTTTGGTGTGGGTTGACAGTGTGGCGCATATTAGTAAGAGTGTTTAAGTTGCTTATATCACAACCCTCAGTGTAACCTGTATGGCTGTTGAACAAGTATGCCTTGCAGTCGCTTGAGCGTTGAGTCAGCGGCCGCACACGAGATGTGGCCCGCCGGCACTCAGATGGCATAGTATTGAAGTGAAGTGAATTATATTTATATAGCACTTTTCTCAAGTGACTCAAAGCGCTTTACATAGTGAAACCCAATATCTAAGTTACATTTAAACCAGTGTGGGTGGCACTGGGAGCAGGTGGGTATAGTGTCTTGCCCAAGGACACAACGGCAGTGACTAGGATGGCTGAGGCGGGAATCGAACCTGCAACCCTCAAGTTGCTGACACGGCCACTCTACCAACCGAGCTATACCGCCTAAAGGCCTACTGAAACCCACTACTACCGACCACGCAGTCTGATAGTTTATATATCAATGATGAAATATTAACATTGCAACACATGTCAATATGGCCGGTTTAGTTTACTAAATTGCCATTTTAAATTTCCCACGAAGTTTCCTGTTGAAAATGTCGCGAAATGATGCCGCGAATGATGACGCGTGCCGTCACCGGTTGTAGCTAACACGTTTTTCCAGTCCGATCCAAGCTATAAGTAGTCTGCTTTAATCGCATAATTACACAGTATTCCGGACATCTGTGTTACTGAATCTTTTGCAATTTGTTCACTTAAAAATGGAGAAATCAAAGAAGAAAGATGTAGGTGGGAAGCGGTGTATTGCAGCTGCCTTGAGCAACACAAACACAGCCGGTTTTTCCTTGTTTACATTCCCGAAGGTGAAGCTTTACTATGGAACAGAGCGGTCAAGCGAACATGGCTCTCGACCACATGTCAACCGGTAGGTTTCAGTGAGAAAATTGTGCTAATAAGTCGGCCCTTGCCGTGGACATGAGCGGAGCTTGCGTCCTCTACTTCCACCGGAGGCACTGGCGGTCACCACACCTGTGGACACAGGGATTTTCCAGAATTATCCTAGTAGATGTGTCTAATAACATCTGAATCGCTCCCACTGCCCTCGCCTTTTTTTTTTTTTTTCCTAGTCCTTTCCTCTCACTATCCTCATCCCCGAATCTTTCATCCTCGCTCAAATTAATAGGGAAATCGTCACTTTCTCGGTCCGAATCGCTCTAGCTGCTGGTGGCCATGATTGTAAACAATGTGAGGATGTGAGCAGCTCCACAACCCGTGACGTCACGTGCACATCGTCTGCTACTTCTGGTACAGGCAAGGCTTTTTTATTAGCGACCAAAAGTTGCGAACTTTATCGTGGATGTTCTCTACTAAATCCTTTCAGCAAAAATATGGCAATATCGCGAAATGATCAAGTATGACACATAGAATGGACCTGCTATCCCCGTTTAAATAAGAACATCTCATTTCAGTAGGCCTTTAAATCGGACGTTCAAGGCATTGCCATCACGTCACGCCTTGAATGTTGTTGTCCGGCTGAAGACCTGAGAATGTTATCTAGGGGAGATTTCTGGGAGAGGCACTGAAATACGTAAAACTTGCCGGAAAAATGGGGGGGTCGACAAGTATGCAGCTGAGCCACATCAGAGTGATCCAAGAGCCGCATGCGGCTCCGGAGCCGCGGGTTGCCGACCCCTGCTTTATCACAAACCACTCTGCTATCACCAGCATGACAAGGTGAAACCCTCCCCTCTTGCTTACATGCCAACGTTTTCCTTATCAAGTTCATAACAAATGTCTTTATCACTTCTGTGTGATTTTTCTTTTTCTGTTTGCCGGCCTTATCGTAGTTTTGATATCTGCTGCTGCAAAAGGTTTATGTCGATGCTTGTCTTCCACATAGCGACATTACACACTGACGCCACATCTGATTTATACCGCACGTACCTGTTTTGTGTAACGACAACAAGCTTTGATTGTGTTTGCTCGCATGTGTTAATTCGCCTCCCTTTCAGTCATAACATTGCTGCGAAAACATTTATAACTGGCTCTAACGGCCAGAGCAGGTTTTTATTAATAATTCAAAAATATGCACGTTTTTAATTTATCTTCAAATATGAACTAGCACAGGGGCAGAGAAGACAAAATAATGTGAGTGTTTTTTTTTTTGTGGTCTTTTCTTCATTCATCATCGCGACTTGAAAGGGGAACATTATCACCAAACCTATGCAAGCGTCAATATATACCTTGATGGTGCAGAAAAAAGACCATATATTTTTTTTAACCGATTTCCGAACACTAAATGGGTGCATTTTGGCAGATTAAACGCCTTTCTGTTTATCGCTCTGGAGGCGATGACGTCAGAATGTGACGTTGCCGAGGTAACACACCCGCCATATTAATTTTCACATTACAAACACCGGGTCTCAGCTCTGTTATTTTCCGTATTTTCGACTATTTTTTGGAACCTTGGAGACATCATGCCTCGTCGGTGTGTTGTCGGAGGGTGTAACAACACTAACAGGGAGGGATTCAAGTTGCACCACCGGCCCGAAGATGCGAAAGTGTCTGCCGCCAGACCGCCATTGAATGTACCAGAGTGTCTCCACATTTTACCGGCGATGACAGACATGGCACAGAGATGTATGGATAACCTGCAGATGCATTTGCAACGATAAAGTCAACTAAATCACAAAGGTGAGTTTGTTGATGTTGACTTATGTGCTAATCAGATATATTTGGTTGCGGCGTGACTGCTAGCCAATCGATGCTAACATGCTATGCTAATCGATGCTAACATGCTATTTACCGGCGGTGCTAAAGCAGACATGGCACAGAGATGTATGGATAACCTGCAGATGCATTTGCAACGATAGTCAACGAAATCACAAAGGTGAGTTTTGTTGATGTTGACTGCCAGCTAAGCGATGCTAACATGCTACGCTAATCGATGCTAACATGCTATTTACCGGCGGTGCTAAAGCAGACATGGCACAGAGATGTATGGATAACCTGCAGATGCATTTGCAACTATATTACATTTCCTTCCACCCACATTTAATGCGAAAAAAACACTTACCAATCGACGGATTTAAGTTGCTCCAGTGTCAAAAGATGCGAAAGTCCTGATCGTTTGGTCCGCACATTTTACCGGCGATGCTAACGCAGCTATTCGGCCATGCTATGGCTATGAATAGCGTCAATAGCTATTCGCTCAATAGCTTCAGTTTCTTCTTCAATACTTTCATACTCCAACCATCTGTTTCAATACATGCGTAATCTGTTGAATCGCTTAAACCGCTGAAATCCGAGTTTGAATCCGAGCTAATGTCACTTTATCTTGCTGTGCTATTCCCATTGTTTGTTTACATTGGCAGCACTGTATGACGTCACAGGGAAATGGATAGTGGTTTCGAAGATAGCGAAAATAAGGCACTTTAAAGCTTTATTTAGGGATATTCCGAGACCGGTAAAATTTTTAAAAAAACATCAAAAAATACAACAAGCCACTGGGAACTAATTTTTATTGTTTTTAACCCTTTTGAAATTGTGATAATGTCCCCCTTTAACCGATTTCCAAACTCTGAATGGGTGAATTTTGGCGAATTAAACACCTTTCTATTATTCGCTCTCGGAGCGATGACATCACCTAGGTAGTCAATCCACAATTTTCTCAAACACATTACAAACATCGAGTCTGATCAGCTCTGTTATTTTCCGTTTTTTCGACTGTTTTCCGTGCCTTGGAGACATCATGCCTCGACGGAGGGTGTAACAACACGATCAGGGACGGATTCAATTTGACTTACGTGGAGTGTGCATCGATTAGCACGGCATGCTAATCGATACTAACATGCTATTTAGGCTAGCCGTATATACATATTGCATCGTTATGCCTCATTTGTAGCTATATTTGCATCCAGCCTTTCCCTCCACCCACATTTAATGCCAAACAAACACATACCAATCGACGGATTTAAGTTGCACCAGTGTCAAAAGATCCGAAAGTCCCTCGTTTGGTCTGCGCACTTTACCGGTAATGCTACGACAGATGGCACAGAGATATATGGATACCCTGCGACACTCAAAGCAGATGCATTTCCAACGATAAAGTCAACAAAATCACAAAGGTGAGTTTTGTTGATGTTATTGACTTATGTGCTAATCAGACATATTTGGCCGCAGCATGACTGCCAGCTAATTGATGCTAACATGCTATTTTTGGGCGGCATGGCGTAGTGGGTAGAGCGGCCATGCCAGAAACCTGAGGGTTGCAGGTTCGCTTCCCACCTATTGACATCCAAATCGCTGCCGTTATGTCCTTGGGCAGGACACTACACCCTTGTCCCCGGTGCCGCTCACACTAGTGAAAGAATGATGAATGAATACTAGGTGGTGGTCGGAGGGGCCGTAGGTGCAAACTGGCAGCCACGCTTCCGTCAGTCTACCCGAGGGCAGCTGTGACTACTGATGTAGCCTACCACCACCAGGTGTGAATGAATGATGGGTTCCCACTTCTCTGTGAGCGCTTTGAGTATCTTAAAATAGAAAAGCGCGATATAAATCTAATCCATTATTATTATTATTATTATTTAGGCTAGCTGTATGTACATTTGTAGCTATATTTGCATCCAGCCTTTCACTCCACCCACATTTAATGCCAAACAAACACTTACCAATCGACGGATTTAAGTTGCTCCAGTGTCACAAAATGCGAAAGTCCTGATCGTTTGGTGCGCACATTTTACCGGCAATGCTAAAGCAGACATGGCCGAATAGCGTCAATAGCTATTCGCTCAATAGCTTCAGTTTTTTCTTCAATTTCGTTTTTTTTGCTATCTGCCTCCATACTCCAACCATCCGTTTCAATACATGCGTAATCTGTTGAATTGCTTAAACCGCTGAAATCAGAGTCTGAATCCGAGCTAATGTCGCTATATCTTGCTGTGTTGGCATCACTAAATGACGTCACAGGAAAATTTACAGATAGCGAAAATCAGGCACTTTAAAGCCTTTTTTCGGGATATTCCACAATGGGTAAAACATTTTTTAAAACTTCGAAAAATAAAATAAGCCACTGGGAACTGATTTTTTATTGGTTTTAACCCTTCTGAAATGGTGCTAATGTTCCCCTTTGAAAGTGACAGACGAGGGGAGGACGCCGCACGGAAGGATCCAGGCTTTGACCAAAAAATTAAGTGGCCATCAAAGGGAGTTGAAAAAAAATACACACACACACTAATGGTTTCAGTAACCACGTCAAAATGAGACAATCGGAGCATCATGCGAAAGGTATGTGCTTTAAGGTAAAGTGGCCTGAGTCACAAAAGAACATCCCTGAAGCTACACATGCGGAGATAAGTGTATACACACACACCCACGCACGCACTCACACATCACACACCCGCGCACACAATGCAGCTTTTCTAGAACTTTTAACATAGGGATTTAGCCTGGAGGTTCAGAAAGCTAACTGGAAAAGAGAGCTAACTGACCTAAATCCATGCTGTCGAGGTGACGGATATGTGAAAGGATGACCGAAATGACTAATTGGATTGAAGCCGGCCAGATATCACTGCGGTATCATTCATCATTATTGATATCGCCAGTGTTTCCCGGCCTAATGACTGCTCAGTCAACATGGTCCTAGTCAGCAGTGCTTATTCAGACTGGAGCCAACAGCTGTAAATAATCGAAGACTTTCACACACATCATCCTTCTGTTGTGATACTCTGGCACACTTTGGCTTCACACTAGGAACTGGAATCTATTTTAAAGTACTTTTGAAGCAATGTCTGGTTTAGGGTGTCTTTGTAGTTTATCTTAAAGGCTGAGATCCGCCCAGAGTTCCTTAAAGACCTACTGAAACCCACTACTAACGACCACGCAGTCTGATAGTTTATATATCAATGATGAAATATTAACATTGCAACACATGCCAATACGGCCGGTTTAGTTTACTAAATTGCAATTTTAAATTTCCCGCGAAGTGTCCTGTTGAAAACGTCGCAGTATGATGACACGTATGTTGAAACGTGCGTTTGACGTCACCGGTTGTAGCGGAATTACACGGTATTCTGGACATCTGTGTTGCTGAATCTTTTGCAATTTGTTCAATTAATAATGGAGAAGTCAAAGAAGAAAGACGTAGGTGGGAAGCGGTGTATTAGAGCTGTCTTTAGCAACACAAACACAGTTTCCTTGTTTAAAATTCCCAAAGGTGAAGCTTTACTATGGAACAGAGCGGTCAAGCAAACATGGTTCCCGACCACATGTCAACCGGCAGGTTTCAGTGAGAAAATTGTGGTAATACGTCGGCCCTTACCGTAGACATGAGCGGAACTTGCGTCCTCCTGCAGCTGCGGACTATTACCCCCTCCCAGCAGAGACACTGGCGGTCACCACACCCGTGGCCACACACCTCCGACTTTCAGGTGCCATATAATCTCACTAAAACACTAGTAACACAATAAGCAGATAAGGGATTTTCCAGAATTATCCTAGTAAATGTGTCTAATAACATCTGAATCGCTCTCACTGCCCTTGCCTTTTTTTTTTTCTAGTTCTTCACTTTCACTGTCCTCATTCACGAATCGTTCATCCTCGCTCAAATTAATGGGGAAATTGTTGCTTTCTCGGTCCGAATCGCTCTAGCTGCTGGTGGCTATGATTGTAAACAATGTGAGGATGTGAGCAGCTCCACAACCGGTGACGTCACGCGCATATCGTCTGCTACTTCCGATACAGGCAAGGCTTTTTTATTAGCGACCAAATGTTCTCTATTAAATCTTTTAAGCAAAAATATGGCAATATCGCGAAATGATCAAGTATGACACATGGAAATTTCATTTCAGTAGGCTTTTAAGAGAAAGTGATTGCAGCTATTTTGGATACAACACTTCTCAGACACCAAGAGAACTTTCGAATGTCCAGGTCAGCTGTGATTCTACTTACCGAAAAACTTTGTCCTTTTGTTGAAGGAGAGACAACGAGAATGCGGGCTCCAGTGGATGTGATAAAAAAGAGGGCGTGTTTTGTATTACTTCGCCAACGAGGGAAGACCACGCTTTTGGACTGGCAAAGCAGTTATTGTCCGCCATGTATGCCGCGGACTCAACGTCTAGGTCACGGGTGTCAAAAGTACGGCCCGCGGGCCGGATCAGGTTTTATCCAGCTCGCGGGATGAGTTTGCTCGGACCCTATTGTATTTCTAAGGTTTTATTATAATTCCGCCGCCTCTTTGAGCTGTAATTTGACCCCCTTAACATGCTTCAAAACTCACCAAATTTTACACACGCATCAGGACTGGCAAAAATTGCCATCTAATTAAAAAAAAACAAACCCAAAACTCAAAATTGCGCTCTAGCGCCCCCCAGGAAAAAACACAGACAAAACTTCATGTAACTTCCGTTAGGAATGTCGTAGAGACATGAAACAAAAGTATACAAATTAACCTGAAATTTTTGAATGAAAGAAACAGCTCTTCTACATGTGTCTACTGGATGTTGCAATAGCAATTATTTGTGTCTCTGATGATGGTACACATGTATAAAATAAACCACATGATGTTAGTACAACAATCGAGGAAAATGATCAAACTACATACATGGCATACCGTAATTTGATTTTGATATTTTTGTATCTTGATTGATTGAAAATGAACACCATTGAGTTGACTGATGAACATTATCACATCATTCATTCAGAAAATATAAATAACGACAAATAAAGATAGATTACTTTTAAGCGCAACATGCACGTGTAAAAAAACAACAACATTATGATTTGTACATTTTCAGAATGTGCTTCTTCTATTTTTAAAAACAGAAAACAATCTAAATGTGCCCACTTGGGAATAGATTTTTCCCCATGTGGCCCCTGAACTAAAATGAGTTTGACACCCCTGGTCTAGGTCCAGAGTATATAAAGTCACCAAAAAGTAATGGACAATGAAGGTGAAGACAAAAGAGTGAAGAGTGTCCTGACCAGATATCTAGATCCCTAGATTGATTGATGTAAAATGTTCTTTGTCACATTGTTTACTTTCACATGTCCATTAAATATTTGATTAATGTATGATGTCTCAGCTGTCCTTTGTCACCGATTCTGTTCAAAACTTTTATGGACAGAATTTCTAGGCGCAGTCAAGGCGTTGAGGGGATCCGGTTTGGTGGCCACGGGATTAGGTCTCTGCCTTTTGCAGATGATGTGGTCCTGATGGCTTCATCTGGCCGGGATCTTCAGCTCTCGCTGGATCGGTTCGCAGCCGAGTGTGAAGCGACTGGAATGAGAATCAGCACCTCCAAGTCCGAGTCCATGGTTTTCGCCCGGAAAAGGGTGGAGTGCCATTTCCGGGTTGGGGAGGAGACCCTGCCCCAAGTGGAGGAGTTCAAGTACCTAGGAGTCTTGTCCACGAGTGAGAGAAGAGTGGATCGTGAGATCGACAGGCGGATCGGTGCGGCGTCTTCAGTAATGCAGACGTTGTATCGATCCGTTGTGGTGAAGAAGGAGCTGAGCCGGAAGGCAAAGCTCTCAATTTACCGGTCGATCTACGTTCCCATCCTCACCTATGGTCATGAGCTTTGGGTCATGACCGAAAGGATAAGATCACGGGTACTAGCGGCCGAAATGAGTTTCCTCCGCCGGGTGGCGGGGCTCTCCCTTAGAGATAGGGTGAGAAGCTCTGCCATCCGGGAGGAACTCAAAGTAAAGCCGCTGCTCCTCCACATCGAGAGGAGCCAGATGAGGTGGTTCGGGCATCTGGTCAGGATGCCACCCGAACGCCTCCCTAGGGATGTGTTTAGGGCACGTCCAGCTGGTAGGAGGCCACGGGGAAGACCCAGGACACGTTGGGAAGACTATGTCTCCCGGCTGGCCTGGGAACGCCTCGGGATCCCCGGGAAGAGCTAGACGAAGTGGCTGGAGATAGGGAAGTCTGGGCTTCCCTGCTTAGGCTGCTGCCCCCGCGACCCGACCTCGGATAAGCGGAAGATGATGGATGGATGGTCTCAGCTGTGATTCACTACAATAGGGCCCCACAGCACACTGGATTCCAGTTAATTCAAATACCACAACACTGGATATTGTTCAGGTAAGTTAAATTTAAGAACTTGCACACAAATCAACACTGGAGGTGACTATGCGTTGCGAATTTTCCGTGCATGCGCATTAGGTCGTGTTGTGTGTGGAGAAGGATAAGGTTAGGTGGGATTTACCCTGGATACCCTTAGCATAGAAGGGGCCTTAGGACAGAGAGATGAATAAATACACGGAGGTATACACACAAGAAGTGAACTCAAGTGACGTCACATATTTCAGACTTAAAAAGTTTACAAATGAAAACGGAGGAGGATAAACAACCTCTAAAGGCTTAGTTGGCCACGTACGTGGACAGCACCTTTTAGCTCTTATTTCCAAGATTGTGTACAATACCAAATTGGGGTCTTATGTGCTTATGTGGACTCTTATACTGCCATCTGGTGGTGTTAGAAGAGTATAGCATACAATGAAATTTGGAAGAAAAAAAAAAGTGTAAAAATAAGAATTAGCATGTCACTAAACATGAAGTACACGTTTGTTACTTATGGACTAAGTACATCATATACAAATATGATTGTTAGTTTTTATTCTAATTAGGATCGAAAAAGCCCAAATAGCAAAAAAATAAAAAAAGCATGTAAACAAACAGCTTGGGCCTTAAGAGGTTAATAGAGGGAACTGCACTTTTTTCGGAAATTTGCCTATTGTTCGCAATCATTATTAAAGACATTGTTGATGCATTCTAAATAAATGTAATTAAAAGTCCGCTTAGTTTAGTTTATTAAGGATCCCCATTAGTCTACACCGCAGTGGAGACTATTCTTCCTGGGGGTTCAGGCAAAAAAACATCACACAACCACAAAACAAAAGATTAAAATGCAGTACAACATGATCCAATAATAAATTGTCATAATACAAAAATAGCAACAACAAAGAACCAAAAAATACCAATAACTTTTGTTACATAATAATTTTCATACCAAAGATAAAAATAGCAATATAAAAATAGATATACTGTATACATTTTTGCAAAAATAAAACAAAAGAACCAGTGGCCTAAAATATACACATTAGTGTACCAAAGACAAACAATAAGTGACAAAAAAGTATCATCCATCCATTTTCTGCTGCTTATCCCATAATCAATAAAATACTCAATAGTCAATAAAAACAGTCATGACATTAGGTACAATCTAGAATAATCTCTTTCCACCTATAAATTCCAATAAATAACCATTCATAAACCGCCAAAAATACTCCATTAACATTTAACACTAACATTAACCAAGTATTGGTGATATTGTTACTATAAGCACATTCACACACAAACTATTTACATCGTTGTTGTGAACACTTCCCTGTGTCCCAGTGTTTACATCATGGGTGTCAAACTCTGACCCGCGGGCCAAATGTGGCCCGCCGTGTAATTTAATTTGGCCCTTGAAGCAATATCAATTTAACATTGGAGCTGGCCCGCCGGTGCGATACAGCGTCGGTGCCGCTGTAACACCGCATTCACCGCTAATACTCATACTTGCCAACCATCGTAATTTTCCCGGTAGACTCCCGAAGTTCAGTGCCCCTCCCGAAAATCTCCCGGGGCAACCATTCTCCCGAATTTCTACCGATTTCCACCTGGACAACTATATTGGGGGCGTGCATTTAAGGCACTGCTTTTAGCCTTCTCTACAACCTGTCGTCACGTCCGCTTTTCCTCCATACTAACAGCGTGTCACATAATATTTGTGGCTTTTACACCTACACACACACACAAGTGAATGCCATGCATACTTGGTCAACAGCCATACAGGTCACACTGAGGGTGGCCGTATAAACAACGTTAGCACTGTTACAAATATGCGCCACACTGTGAACCCACACCAGAATGACAAACACATTTCGGGTGAACATCTGCACCGTAACACAACAGAACAAATACCCAGAAACCCTTGCAGCACTATCTCTTCCGGGAAACTTCCAGCAAACTGACCAATAATTAACGTTTTATTCAGGCATTTTCTCTTGCTAGTTCAAGGCTCGAATGTTTGGTTCATTCATTATTGTTATTTTATTTTTAAATGTATTATTAGCCTGTGGAAAACATTTGATATTTACCTCAGAAGATTGCAAATAGAAAAAAAGGCATTACATTTTTATTAAAATTGTATTTGATATGCCATTGATATTTTTTTAATTCCTATTATTATTATTTGAAACTGAATTTTGCATGTCACTAAAGTTATATAAGCCTTGCTTGTTCAATATTTAAAAACTTGTGTGGGTCCCTATTAAAAGGTTCATTTGTTCAACCTTGGCCCGCGGTTTTGTTCAGTTTAAAATTTTGGCCCACTCTGTATTTGAGTTTGACACCCCTGGTTTACATCATCAAGTCATCTGCTGCTTCTTCGCTTCCTGTAAGTTTATTGTAGATCATGGGTGTCAAACTCTGGCCCGCGGTCCAAATTTGGCCTGCCGTTTAATTTCATTTGGCCCTAGAGGCAATATCAAATTAACATTAGAGCTGGCTCACCAGTAACACCAAATTCACCGCTAATACTCATACTTGCCAACCCTCCCGATTTTCCCGGGAGACTCCCGAAGTTTAGTCCCCTTCTCGAAAATCTCCCTGGGCAACCATTCTCCCGATTTCCACCCGGACAACAATATTGGGAACGTGCCTTAAAGGCACTGCCTTTAGCGTCCTCTACAACATGTCGTCACGTCCTCTTTTCCTCCATACTAACAGCTGACCAAGTCACATAACATATGCGGCTTTCACACACACATATGCGAATCCCAGGCATACTTGGTCAACAGCCATACAGGTCACACTGATGGTGGCCGTATAAACAACTTTAACACTGTTACAAATATGCGCCACACTGTAAACCCACACCAAACAAGAATGACAAAACACATTTCGGGAGAACACCCGCACCGTAACACAACATAGACACAACAGAACAAATACCCAGAACCCCTTGCAGCACTAACTCTTCCGGAACGCTACAATATACACCCCCCCCCCCCCCCCCCCGCTACCACCAAACCCCGCCCACCTCATTTTTATTTTATTTTCGAATTTATTAGCCTGTGGAAAAAGTTAATGTTGATATTTACCTCAGAAGGCTGCAAATAGAAAAGAGGCATTCATTTTTTATAGTACATTTTATTTAATATACCACTGAAAGTTGATTTTGCACCATTACGTTATATAAACTCTGCCTGTTCCACGGGAGGAAGCCCTAGTATCCGGAGGGAACCCACCCAGTCACGGGGAGAACATGCAAACTCCACACAGAAAGATCCCAAGCCCGGGATTGAACCCAGGATTACTCAGGACCTTCGTATTGTTAGGCAGATGCACTAACCCCTGTTACACCGTGCAGCCCTATTTAAGCCTTGCTTGTTCAATATTTAATGCAAAACTTGCTTGGGTCCCTATTAAAAGGTTAATTTGTTCAACCTTGGCCCGCGGCTTTGTTCAGTTTTAAATTTCGGCCCACTCTGTATTTGAGTTTGACACCCCTGATGTAGATCATAAATCATGCAACTCACCTGGACAGAAGATGTCTGAGGAGGTATTCCGGCAAGTTGGTACACTTTGACAGCCATTTAGAAAAAGACACTTGGTACCACCCACCTCTCATCCCATTTCTTCGAGAGGATGATGAGACATTCTTCATCTAAATGGGAATATATGAACATCACAGCAGTCGGCATCCTAATGACAGCAGACATTGCACTGTAAGGGATGTTTTATTATGTATGTTGTCTCTCCCAAAGTCTCCAATAAGAAAATAAAAGCAAATGTTGTGATGCGTTTTCGAAATTAATGTGCCGCCTATGTTTAAAATTATCAAAATACGTAAAAATTAAATGTTATTCTATATGTGTCCGTTACTTCATAACATGTATACTTACATCATGTATATAAAACCTCAATGGAAGTGTTTGGATGTTTATTTAAGGGCTTTGTAGGCGGAATTGCACAGCTCCCGTGGGCTCCATTGTAAGCTGAATTTTGATCGCATTTATTTAATATTTAGAATGCAAATCAATCAATCAATCAATCAATGATTATTTATATAGCCCTAAATCACTAGTGTCTCAAAAGTCTGCACAAACCACAACGTCATCCTTGGTAGAGCCCACATAAGGGCAAGGAAAACTCACACCCAGTGGGACGTCGGTGACAATGATGACTATGAGAAACCTTGGAGAGGACCGCATATGTGGGCAAACCCTAGGCAAAATTCGAAAATAAGTGCAGTTTGCCTTTCAGAAGACAGAATATTTTAATATGTTTTCTGAGGAGTGAAGTATTTTTGTATGTTTGTTTATTTTTCAAATAAAATGATGTAAAATATGAGTGTGCATGTGTGTGTATAGGTACTCTATGAGCACATTCTTCAAAACCGTTACAATAACGATAACTTTGGTGACAAAACCGTGATATGAAATTTTAAAATTGTATTAATATTGTATACATTTTTTTTGATTGATTGAAACTTTTATTTTGTTTGTTTTTCTTTCATAAAGAAGTACAATCATGTGTTCTTACGGACTGTATCCCTGCAGACTGTATTGATCTATATTGATATGTAATGTATATATTGTGTTTTTTATGTTGATTTAATAATTAAAAAAATAATAATAATTGTGCGGCCCGGTGGTTGGGGACCACTGGTCTACATAACACATAATGGTAGTTCTTTGGTGAAAGTGTTGCATAGATTATGTTTTACAGATCATTTTCAAGTAGCTTTGTGAGCATCTCGTCAGGATGCGCCATTTTATGGGCGAATCTTATTTATGTGGCTCACCTTCGGCATCACCACCGTCATCTTTGTTGTGGCGGTGTAGCGTGTGAGGACGGGAGTGGAAGAAGTGTCAAAAGATGGAGATAACTGTTTTAATGACATTCAGACTGTACTTAAATTAATCACGGAGAAGCATCTCCTCATCCATGGCTCGATAACACAACATCAACCGAAACCCTCTAATAACTAAATTTCTTTGTTTGAATTATGTAAACCCACTACAGTTTTTAGTGCTTTGATAGTTTCTCTACTGACAGATATAAGTAAGAACCAGCAACACGTGACAATGTAGTTGGGAAAGGGCATGTTCACCACTGTGTTACAACACCTTTCTATCCATATATACATATATATGCGTGCGTGTGTGTGTGTGTATATATATCTATATATATATGGATATGTGTGTATATGTACATATATATATACCGATATAGGTACAATATTTTTGTACCAATACAGGTATCAACATGCAATTCGAATGTATATTCTATCTATCTATCGATCTATCTATATATATATATGTATATCCATCAATCCATTATCTACCACTTATTCCTTTTGGGGTCGCGGGGGGCGCTGGTGCCGATGTCAGCTACAATCGGGCGGAAAGCAACACGTGACAAAGTAGTTGGGAAAGGGCATGTTCACCACTGTGTTACAACACCTTTCTATCCATATATGTATGCGTGTGTGTGCATATATATATATATATTTTTTTTTTGTACCAATACCGGTATCAACATGCATTTCAAATTGATACATACATACATACATATATATATATATATATATATATATATATATATATATATATATATATATATATATATATATATAAATAAATAAATAATAAATGGGTTGTACTTGTATAGCGCTTTTCTACCTTCAAGGTACTCAAAGCGCTTTGACACTATTTCCACATTTACCCATTCACACACTGATGGAGGGAGCTGCCATGCAAGGCGCCAATCAGCACCCATCAGGAGCAAGGGTGAAATGTCTTGCTCAGGACACAACGGACGTGACGAGGTTGGTACTAGGTGGGATTTGAACCAGGGACCCTCGGGTTGCGCACGGCCACTCTCCCACTGCGCCACGCCGTCCCTACATATATATATATATACTATCCGTCTATATATATCCATCCATCCATTAACTACGGCTTATTCCTTTTGGGGTCGCGGGGGGCGCTGGTGCGTCGATGTCAGCTACAATCGGGCGGAAGGCGGGGTACACCATGGACAAGTCGCCACCTCATCGCAGTGCCAACACAGATAGACATATATATATATATATATATATATATATATATATATATATATATATATATATATATATATATATGTACATATATATATACATATATTTGTGTGTATATATATGAATATGCGTCTATATGTACATATATATATATATACACTAGTATAGGTACGATATTTTTGTACCTATACCAGTATCAACATACATTTCGAATCGTTACGATTGTAGCTGAGATAGACGCCAGTGCCCCCCGCGACCCCAAATGGGAATAAGCGGTAGAAAAATGGATGGATGGATACATACATACAGTATATTATATATATATGTATATATATATATATATATATATATATATATAGATATATGTGTGTGTGTATATATGTATATGTGTGTATATGTATATACCGGTATATATACAATATTTTTGTACCCATACCGGTATCAACATGCATTTCGAATTAATACACACACACATATATATATATATATATATATATATATATATATATATATATATACATATACATATATGTATGTGTGTGTATTAATTCGAAATGCATGTATATATGTATATATATATATATATATATATATATATATATATATATATATATATATATATATACATATATACATATATATATATATATATATATATATATATATATATATATATATATATATATATATATATATATATATAAATACATATATAAATAGCGATTCGAAAAACATTTTGATACCGGTATAGGTACAAAAAACTAATATATACAAATGTGAACATTATATATATATATATATATATATATATATATACATATATATATATATATATATATATATATATATATATATATATATATATATATATATATATATATATATATATATATATATATATATCCCATCCATCCATTTCTACCGCTTATTCCCTTTCGGGTTCGCGGGGGCCGCTGGCGCCTATCTCAGCTACAATCGGGCTATATATATATATATATATATATATATATACATATATATATATATATGTATATATATATATATATATATATATATTTTGCGAGTTTGAATTTTGATTGATTGATTGATTGAAACTTTTTCTAGTAGATTGCACAGTACAGTACATATTCCGTACAATTAACCACTAAATGGTAACACCTGAATAAGTTTTTCAACTTGTTCAAGTATTCATGTTAAGGAATTGATTAACGTTAATTAATTAATTGATTGTCAAATGATTGACACGAACAGCACTTTTGTACAGTATTGCAGCATTGGAGCTCCGTAAAATAGTGCACGCATGCATGACGGGGGAGGGGGGGCGAGGAGGGGGGGGGGGGGGGGGTTATCCAAGGTGTTTGAGACGGATGATGGGGGGGGGGGGGCAACAGAGGGGGTAAAAGGGGAGAGAGAGAAAGGCAGGGTGCTGGAAATTGGGCGGACGCATAAAAAGTGCGCGGAGTCTCGGATGCTGGATCATTGTGGACACGTCCCTCCTCCTTTGCACGTCGCCTGGCTCAGCCCCACTCTACCTCCCTCCCCTTCCTCTCCTCACTCCCTCCATCCATCCATCCATCCATCCATCCATTCCTCCCGCCGAACCGAGGAGCGGTACCGGGTGATCCACTTTGGAGGAGACAACTTATTTTTATTTTTTTTCCAAGGGATTTAATGAGCCTCCAAGACGCGAGACTTCTACTTTAAGGCTCATTTAGACTTTTTTCTTTTTTTCAAACGAATATTAACAACACCTGGACTGGACTGTCTCTCACCTCAGTTTTTCTTGGTTCTGGACCTGGACCTCTACTGATGGTGAGTCCCTGAAGTGTTCCGACGCGTCCTCCGTGAGGCGTTCACGGAACCGACCTGTTGAATTAGAAAAGTAGGAGAAACAAGTGTTGCAGGGTAAAACAAACATTGCATTACTTTTTTTTTTTTTTTTTTAAATATAAACACTCGTTCGGAGTGCGTTAATATTGTGTGAAATGACAAAAAAAGGTGCGTTTTCACGCATTGTCGCTCCCATTAATGATTGTTCGCATCTTTGTTTGATCTTGTGCAACATCTTGGCCATTCCGTACCAGAGGGCGTCACTTTGAAGGTGCAAACTGTAAATTGGCTTATGTCACCTTTTAGTGTTGTTGTGTTTTTTTTTGTGTGTGTGTAAAATGTGTCAATCGTGCAGGACAAAGCCTGCTTTGCACGCACGCACACGCAAGCTGACGTGTAAATCAGGTCTCAATAACACCGCCGAGGCTTAAATGTTAGCATCACAGTTATATATATATTTTAATAGTGTGTGAATGTGAGTGTGAATGTTGTCTGTCTCTGTGTTGGCCCTGCGATGAGGTGGCGACTTGTCCAGTGTGTACCCCGCCTTCCGCCCGATTGTAGCTGAGATAGGCGCCAGCGCCCCCCGCGACCCCGAAAGGGAATAAGCGGTAGAAAATGGATGGATGGATGGATGGATGGATATTCATTTAATTTAACACGTTTACATGTAATATGTATGCATATCGTATGTGTGTGTCGGTTACAGTGAAGTTGCAACATTTGAAGTATATATATATATATATATATATATATATATATATATATATATATATATATATATATATGTATATATATAGGCAAGCGGTAGTAAATGGATGGATATGTGTGTATATATATATATATATATATATATATGTGTGTGTGTGTGTTGGCCCTGCGATGAGGTGGCGACTTGTCCAGGGTGTACCCCGCCTTCCGCCCGATTGTAGCTGACATAGGCGCCAGCGCCCCCCGCGACCCCAAAAGGGAATAAGCGGAAGAAAATGGATGGAGGGATGTATGTATATATATATATATATATATATATATATATATATATATATATATATATATGAAATACTTGACTTGGTGAATCTAGCTATAAATATACTCCTCCCCTCTTCCCCAAAAGGGAATAAGCGATAGAAGATGCATGGATATATATATATATATATATATATATATATATATATATATATATATATGTGTGTTGGCCCTGCGATGCATGGATATATATATATATATATATATATATATATATATATATATATATATATAAATATAAGTGTGTGTTGGCCCTGCGATGAGGTGGCGACTTGTCCAGGGTGTACACCGCCTTCCGCCTGATTGTAGCTGAGATAAGCGCCAGCGCCCCCCGCAACTCTAAAAAGGGAATAAGCGGTAGAAAATGGATGGATATATATATATATATATATATATATATATATGGACAAGCAGCAGTAAATGTATGTATGTATGTATATATATACATATATATGTATATATATATGTATATATATATATATACATATATATATTTTTTTTAAAGAATATTTTAGTTATCAATTAAAATCTTAAGTATATTTGCTTGAATTACAATTCAAGTCTACTCTTTTTGCACTTTTTTTTTGTTCTGCATTATGTTATTTGATAGCCACATAAGCTGTCTTATTTATTTAAATGCAACAGATTCCATGTTTCTTTAAATCAATTCATTCTCAACAATCCGCTGGATATTTTTAATTGCTCAAATGCTGATGTACTAAATAGTTTGGAGGCATTAATGAAATGTCTTTAAAGGGGAACATTATCACAATTTCAGAAGGCTTAAAACCAATAAAAATCAGTTTCCAGTGGCTTATTTTATTTTTCGAAGTTTTTGTCTAAAGCAAACATTCCTAAAGTACTATACTTGTCCAAGCTCTCTCTACTGGCGGTGGAACAGAAATATGCAAGAATGCAGGGTCGTAATCTTAACTTTAGTTCCTTAAACACACTAAAACCATTCACTCAAAATCTGCTCAGCAGTTATATTTAAAAGCCACATAATGTCACTCATTATTATTATTCGTCTTGCTTTCATTATTTTTTCCAGTGTGGCCCTCCTGTTTTAATTTGACTTTTAGAACATTCCGCAGGGGCCCCTAAATAACAAGCGTCGACCACGAATGGCTTCCGGGCTACAGTTTTGACACACCTGGCTATTAATTTACAG